>NC_056701.1:5651516-5725246 GCF_018831695.1 Puntigrus tetrazona | reverse complement strand
AAACTCTGATGAGGAGCAAGAGTGCAGGAAAGACATAAAAGAGCGAGGGAGGACATGACAGCAGAACTCTCTACTCTCTTCTCCTCTGACTCTCCAAAGCGGACCTGGAAGGAAGAGCACAATACATGCAGACTACCAGAGGGTAAGTGAATTCTTTAATAAAAAAAAAAAAACATTGTAAACAATGTAAAATTAAGCTACAAGTCATGTTACCAGTTCTTACTAGTGACAAAAATAATGCAGACCCTTTCTTTATATGCCGTATTGGTCATATAATTGAATACCCTCAAAGTATTTGAGTTTATTTCACTAATTCCATTTAAAAATGCAGCACTTGTATATTATATTCATTCATTACATTAGCAGACTGATATTTTAAATGTTTATTTCTTCTAATTTTGATGATTATAACTGACAACTAATAGAAAACTCCAAATCTAGTATCTCAGAAAAATTTGAATATTGTGAAAAGTTTCAATGTTGAAAACACCTGGTGTAACACTCTAATCAGCTAGTGTGGCTTTAAAACCTGCAAAGGCTTTTAATTTGGTCTCCCAGTCTAGTTTTGTAGGCTAAACAATCTCATGGGGAGGACTGCACACTTGACAGCTGTCCAAAAGATGACCGTTGACACCTTGCACAAGGAGTGTCAAGACATAAAAGGTCATTACAAAAGAGGCCCAGCTATTTACTAAGAGCTCTGTGTCCAAGCACATTAATGGAGAGAGACGAAGTGAAGGAAAAGATGTGGTAGAAAAAGCGTGAAATCTACACTGAGCGTGCTGCAGCTGGAGTCAGTGCTTGAGAACTCACTACGCACAGACGTATGCAGGACATGGGTTTCAGCTGTCACATTCCATGTGAAGCCACTCTTCGTCTACGCCTGGGCTAAAGACAAAAAGGACTGGACTGCTGCTGGGGTGGTCCAAAGTTATATTCTCTGAAGAAAGTAAATTTGAATTTCCATTAAAAATCAGGTTCCCAGAGTCTGGAGGAGAGCATAGAATCTACATTGCTTGAGGTCCAGTGTAAAAGCTTCCACAGTCAGTGATGGTTTTAAAGTGCCATGTCATCTGCTGGTGTTATTCCACTGTGTTTTCTGAGGTCCAAGGTCAACGCAAATATACCAAAGCTACCAGTACCTGGTTTAAGGACCATGGTATCCCTGTTCTGAATTGGCCAGCAAACTTGCTTCTGATCTTAACCCCCATAGAAAATCTACAGGGTATTGTGAAAAGGACGCATGCGATATGCCAAGACCCAACATTGCAGAAGAGCTGAAGTCCACTATCAGGAGCAACGCGGGCTTTCCATAACACCGGAGCAGTGCCACAGACTTGACTAAAGCAAAAGGAGCCCCAACTTAATATTGAGTGCTATACATGCTCATACTTTTCATGTTCATAGCTTCAGTTCGCCAGGATTTCTAAAAGTCCTTTCTTTGTATTTAGAATATCATAAAAGTAGATTTTTCGCTAATTCCATTCAACTTAAAGTTAAACTTAAAGTAAGAACTTCATATTCACTCATTATGCACAGACTGATATATTTCAAGTGTTTATTTCTTTTTAATTTTGATGATTATAACTGATAACTAATGAAAATCCCAAATTCAGTATCTCAGGAAAATTACTTAAGACCAATACATTGAAAAGGATTTTTTAGAAGTTTTGGCCAACTGAAAAGTATGAGCATGTACAGCACTCAATACTTAGTTGTACTCCTTTTGCCCGGACTACTTCCAGCAATGCTGCCTTCAGCTCTTCTGCATTGTTGGGTCTGACATATTGCATCTTCTATGCGTGCCAAGGTTAATATAAAAAAGGTATTTAAGAGTCTGCATTATTTTTTGTCACTGCTCAAATGCAAGCTTTTTTGGTGTACAAACTGTAAGAAGGTTTTTTGATTCTACTGAAGCACAGGAAGGTCTTTGAAACTTTGTAAAGTCATGCTGGATAGTAAGGAGCTATAATAATAATAATAATATAAATATAATACATCTATACTAGTGCATGTTGTTGTCGAAGGAAAGGGGGATATAGAATGTTGATTCTTTTAAACATATGACATTGAAATTGTTATAAGTGATATTATTACTGTTTTGGAAAGGGTTGTACTGCATTAGCAAAATAATACATATCTAGTGGGCTCAGGCTAGTTTCATAGTGGTTTCACTTTTGATCACTTTTATGTTTCTTAGTTATTTTTTCTTGTTGTTTTAATTGGCTTTTCGGGTAACCAGGCAGTACTTTATGTTTGTGTTACTTGCTCATGTTAGTTTTCTGTTAAATGGCCATTACCTGATCTGCTTGTGGTGGTCAGAAGTCCAAAATAAACTAAAGGAAACCTCAAAAGCTTGTGCATACCTTGGGTTTTCGTAATGCTGTCAGGGGCAGAGTTGTGAAAGCAGCTGTACAGCTTTTTTTATGGTGCAACACTTGCTAATTTCGTGATGCAATCTTCATCAATGTAATTGATGTCTGGCGTTTAATATTTCGCCTAGTCTCCGCCTTTATTCTGTTCGTCACGCCTTAGTGCGTTAGTGCATGTGTGCGGGGCAAAATGGCTGCTTCCACCTCCCCGCAGACACAAACAATAGCGGAAAAATTGTCTGACTGTAGGTGCTGTAATAAGTCCGATGCGCTGCAGCCGCTGAATGGTGAGTGCATGCACTTCCGCGCCGTGCATGGGGATGCATGAGAGATTCATAAGCTCGGAGCTTCGCCACTTTTAAAGCTTGCATGGCATGCAATCGTGTTAACATTTAAGACAAGCTCCTGTCATACCCGATGTGCGTTTTAAATCACTGATGCCAGGAATGGTCCGGTGAGACAGAGTGCACGTACAAGAGCGACTCATTCCCCTGCTGCCCGCGCAGTTTTCGATCTGAAAAGTCACGATTTGTTACATTTTGGGCTCAGGTGCTTAATAAAGGCAGTTTTTGATGTCCTGTCAAAATGACGGCTTCTTTTTTTCCCAATGCATATGTCTTTATGATTCTCGAAATTAGACTGAGTCTTCGCCATTTTACTTGAGGTGCTTTTTAATGTTGAAATGGAGCGCGCCAGCTCTTTTTTTTCTTGGTTCTTTTTCCGCTCACTTTCACAAAAACAATTTTGGAAAGAAAATGTCAGCGCTACTTGTTTTCTTTTACGCTGTCCTGAATAAGTTATTAAACGGTGTATTTTCGTCTTTTAACTTATTGCATGCAGTTATATGTTTTTTTATCTCTTTTTATTGTCTGGTTTATTTCATGGAGTATGCCATTACAGTAAATTTTCATTTTCAGTCTGAGCAGAAAAAGGGCTGATGTTGCTAGAATTGTGTCTAGGACAGATCAAATGACAGAACAGAAACGCCCACCGCAGGAACGCGTTCACGGTTTATTATATTGAATATGCTGAGAAGAGCAAGACCAGCAGGAGCTTCAAAAGAAAAAAAATGTGTGTTGGTTGAATGTAGACCTGCTGAATTTACCAATAGAGTGAAAAGTATCAGTCTGTATGTTCATCTTATAGTCTCGAAATCTAAATGAAACAACTTTAAGTCAGACAAACCTGTTGTTTTATCATCTATTTGGCTGCATTTTTATTTTAATTGCTGTTAATAATTGCAATCAAAGCAGTAAAAAAAGTTGTGTTCAGTACAAGGCAGGGTGCTGTTGCGGGTTACAGATTTAGTTACAGATGTATTTGTGGCAAAAGAATTGGGAGACCTGTCATGTCATGGACCAAAACCTGTTTGGATATTGTACAGTGTCTGATCTCAAAAGAAAAAAAAATGATGTTAATTCTAAGGGCTATTAGAAGGGTGAAATTATTTGTTGAAATTCCTTTGCTAAAATTGATATCAAATATACGCCTTGTAAGTTAGACCCCAAATTAAGGAAAATATTTAGCAGATGTCTTTTAACAGATAATCTTATGGAATCACCTGGCCAAGTAATTAAGCATGAATTAATTATTTATAAATGTTTACATTTATTATACTGCGCATTGAATGAAGGCAAATCTAGTTAGTTTATTTGAAGGAAATATTCGTTTGAGACCTTGGTGGCTTTGACTCTACAATTAGCTAATTAAAAAATTGTATGTGTCTATGCGTATTCAGATGGGGAGGAGGCAGAGGATGGGGAAGAGGAAGAAGAGGAGGCCCAAATGCCTGTTACAGAGAAACTGACCTCAAGTCCAGGAGAAAAGACCCTGTTCTCTATTGAGAACAGAGCCCTGAATCCAAAGAGACAGACACTATGGGTAATATGAATTTTAGATTTTTAATTTCCTTTAAAATATTAGCTCACCCAAAAATGAAAATTCCATCATCATTTACACACGTTCTAATGTTATTTCAAATCTGAGAATATTCTTTAAAAAAGCTAACTTTTTTTCCACAGAAATTCATACAGGTTTAGTTGGAATAACCTGACTTATGTTAATTACATTAATATTTGAAATGATAGGATGTTATGTTGCATTTATTTGTCCTTATTAGTCTGGTCTGTCACCCTGATTTTACATGACATTTTACAAAAATTAGTTTTGATTTCCACAGTGGAGAGTCAGTAAAGCTCTATTAGCTCTGCTTAGTGAATAAATTGAAAGAAAATGGAATCGCCATTTCTCTGTTTTCCAGGCTCTAACCTGTTAAAATGTGAGTTTTGTGGTGCTGCCTTTGAGACACGTCGTGGTTTGTCTAGCCATGCCCGCTCTCACCTACGCCAGCTCGGCATCGGCATGTCAGAGAACAGTGGTGCACCCATTGATCTCCTCTACCAGATCACTAAGGAACGCTCCATTGATGCACACTTCACTAGCACCTCCCCTACTGTGGAATCTCCAAAGAAGCTCCAGCACCATGCCCCTATTGTTCCTATACCTAGCCCCACAAAAGATGTTGAAACTGAAGAAGGACTGCTGGACACCAAGCCCCCTGTCCCATTCTCTATTACTGGTTCCGCTATTAAAGTTTCCTCTTCCCCAACTACTCACTCTGCAGCTGGCTCCATGCCTTCCTCTCCATTTGTAAAGTCTCGGTCCCCTTCCCCAGTGCTGAGAAAGGCTCCTATCTCCTCCCTCCTACCAGTGTCTTCCCCACTGCGATCCCAGGAGCATAAGACCTTAGGAAAGAACCAGTCTACAAACCTCTCCGGTCCGAACAAACCATTCTGGGCACCACAAGATACAGATGCCCCATTGAATCTTAGTAAGAAAACAATTAATGTACTACATACTAATAAAGAATTTCAACAAGTTGATTGTGATTTGTTTTTGTTGTTTTGTTGACATCTGTTTATTGCTTACAATCTCTTTAATTTTTCTGTTGTTCTCACATTCCTTTCTAGCGATGGACATGGATTCTAAAGACATTATTTGCCAGTTGTGTGGTGCGTGGTTTGAAACAAGAAAAGGCCTCTCGAGTCATGCTCGTGCCCATTTGCGCCATTTTGGGATTGAGTATTCGGAATCCAAGGGCTCCCCCATTGACTTACTCAACCGGTTTATCTTGACTGATGACTTTAAGCACAGAGCAAATTCTTTTCTATCAGATGGTCCAGAAGACCTGAGGTCCCAGAAGACCAGCATGACATCCCTCTTACCCTCCACTTCCACTTCCCTAAAAGATCTCTTCCTCCAGCCCTGTCCTATATAAATCAGCAACCTCTAATTTGAGGACAACAATTGGCTCCAAAGCTACCTCCTCTTCAACCCACCATTTATTGGGCCCACCCCCAAAGAAGCTGAAAGCCTCTTCATTGCAGGTCCTTCGTTTCAGTAGTGGAGAAGTGATGTCCTTTCCTATAGGTAACAACTTATGTGTTTTTTCATGTCCTTGTTTATTATTTGTTTCTTCAATTATGTTAGGTAATTTACACACCAAAACTGACTTGAGCTTGATAAATTGTTTTCTGCCAGAGCCAATGAAAGACGTGGGCTGTGAATTCTGCGGAGAACTTTTGAGAACCGCAAAGGCCTCTCCAGTCATGCTCGCTCCCATCTGCGCCAACTTGGGATCACTGAATGGTCTGTGAATGGCTCACCTATTGACACGCTAAAAGAGATTATAGTCCGTCGAGGCCTGCCGTCCATCATACCTCTGAAGTCTGCTAAATCCCCCTCTTCTTCTCCAAGTCCTGGACTGCCTCGAACCGCACTCCAATCCTCTTCCCCACCAGGGAATGTGCTTGGACGCCTGCCTTTCCATTTTGCCCAAACTTCAAGCCACGACCAGCCTACTACACGCAAAATGTCTCCTTCGACATCTACTGCCAGTTCTTCCCCAAACGTAGAGCTGGTTAAACGAAAACCAGAGCCTGAAATTGTGGAAGTTACCATGAAAGGATCAGACATGGGAGTAAATGAAAGCTACAACCCAGAGCCACTACATTCCAGTTTAAACACTTCAGATAATGTTTATCCAGTCAACTTGGGTAAGTTTTCATGTGTGATTATATATATTTTTTTTGTTTAGCATTTTCAATTATCTTACTGAATGACAGAATCTTTCCCAGCTCAATCTGTTGTCTTTTACTGTTTTTCTCTTATAGTTATGACTCAGGAGAAGGAACCTTCCCGGGATATTCGCTGTGAATTCTGTGGTGAATTCTTCGAAAACCGCAAAGGCCTCTCAAGTCATGCACGTTCACACTTGAGGCATATGGGTATCACAGAGTGGTCTGTGAATGGCTCTCCCATCGACACACTTTGGGAAGTCATGAGGAGACAAGGCACTACCCCCAGCATCTGTTGCCTTGGGCATAAAAGAGGAACCGGGTCAGGATGGTGGGATTTCATTGAACAGTCCAGGCTATCAGTCCTCTGCCCTGTCTCGCAAGTCAGCTCTTAACATGCTCCACTCTGGGTCACGCCTACATAAGCATGGGCTTGGAAGCGTTGCCTTGTCCTCCACCTCACCCGTGGGGAAGATTTTTGGAGTGCCTCCGCTAAATAAGAAGAAGGTGCTGGTGGAGGAGGGACAGCCAGGAGAGAAAGCACTGCTCATCCAATCTAAAAATTTCTCACCTCCTCCACAGGACTATCCCTTTAAGGGTAAAGCCTCAGTGGAGAAGCATGGAGTAGGCCACATGGGTAAGGTTATATTTTTGCCAGACTCCTTATTTGGTTCTTTTCCATGACATTGTTTGAAGACTATTTGTAGTGCAGTGCCTTTATTGCTTTTATGTTTGCAGAAGTATGACTCTCATATAAATAAAAAGACCCCAATTGAGAATTAAAATAGATTAAATCAAAAAAGTTATATCAGAACCAACCCAGTCTTTTGATGTTTCTGTTCTTATTGTTTGCATGTTTGGCACAATATTTGTTGGTTTCCTTGTTTTTTTGCAAATAGTCTCAAGAACAATGTGACTTCATCATTTTGTTTTTCCTTTTCAGATGCCAGTTGTGAACTGTGTGGATTCTACTTTGAGAACCGGAAGGCACTGGCCAGTCACGCTCGAGCACATTTACGACAGTTTGGCGTGACAGAGTGGTGTGTAAATGGTTAGCCTATCGAGACGCTGAGTGCCTGGATACGCAGCCGGCCACAAAGGCAGCAGAGATGCAGCAAAGTTATGCACAAGGAGCCCGCTATGCCCAAAAGAAAGTATGAAAGCAACTGGAACAATTGTGTGATTCTTTACTTTTCTGCCCAGTCATTGCAATTCTGTGGTGTCTTTCTGTGAAAGTTTGAAAAGCTTGCTTTTTAATACAATTAAAATGTCTGTAATCTTTTGCAGAGGTGCAGTTCTGCGCTCTCGCCATCCTGCGACTCTGACTCTACAACACCTGTTTCCCAAAAGCCCGCTGTGGCCAAATGGGCATCTCTCACTTTGCCTCAAAAGAGAGCAATTGGACGGGATGTCAACAGTTGTTCCTGGGGGTTGTCATCAAGGGGAACTGACGCAAAAAGCAGGAGTGGAAGTTCCACTCAGCATGGCCTTATTCCACAGCCTGGAGCTCATCATTCCAATAATGCACATCCACATGCGCAGGTGGCGCATAGTGAACTCAACGTGCGTTTGCCACGAGGTCTGAGCACAGCTTCACCTCTATCTCTTCCTGTCCCTTTTCCAATGTCCGCCGGGAAAATTATACCTAAACTACTTATTTCTTTCTCTTCAGGATTTGAGAGACGGCCACTTAAACACCCATCACATGCTGAAGGAGGGAGGGAAAGTGGCCCCAAGCCTCGCTCCAGTACCGTTCCTGCTCTTGTGCCAAAGCCCCCCTCCACCCCACTGGTTAGACTTGTGGGTAAAATTTACTCACTCAAGTGCCGGTGAGTTGCATTTATTACATCTGTACTTCGATATTAAATCTGTTCTGTAAGCTAGAGAGCTGCCTTGATATCTTGACTGCTAACCAAAATGCAACCTTGTAAGTGTTCCGTTTGAGAACAATCTACAAATTCCATGTGCTACACAAAGAGCACTTCTTACAGGCCCAACTTACTGTTAGCTAACATGTTGCTTGGCTAATAACATGATACGGCAATGACTATAAAGAATGCAAAATACAGACTGGTCTTCTTGTTAACTATTTTGAGACTTTTTGATGGTATTATCTACAGTTGTGGCAACAAGCAGTATTCTTATGTCTCTAAGCTCTCAGGTGATCTTTGCGTGCTATACTTGTAAATGCTTATAAATATTGTTCACATTTTTGGTGCAATAATGCACTGTTATGGTAACACTTTATTTTACGAACCAGTTCTCACTATTAAC
Organism: Puntigrus tetrazona; assembly: GCF_018831695.1. Lineage (NCBI taxonomy): Eukaryota > Metazoa > Chordata > Actinopteri > Cypriniformes > Cyprinidae > Puntigrus > Puntigrus tetrazona. Next base: position 5,716,524 of record NC_056701.1, on the reverse strand, counting down.
TAACATGTATATTGGCTGTTTACTTATAAGGCACATATTAATGCTTAATTCTGCATGACCATATGTTCGATCCCTTAATCCTACCATACCTACACTTAACAACCACCTTACCAACTATCAGTAAGCAGCAAATTAGGAGTTATTGGAGCCAAATGTCATATAGAAACAAGTGATATGTTTTGCCAAGTAAGATTATATTCATAATCAGCTTTAATCATTCATTTAATCATTCATTTAATCATAATCATTGTTCAATCCTAACAAACTATGCATCAACCGAAAGCTTATTTATTCAGGTTTCAGATGTAGTATAAACACCAGTTATCTATCTTTTGGAACAGTGTTTGTAATGTGAGCATGTCTATGATGAAACAAGATCATGTGTACGTTCTTTGTGGCTTTTTATGTGCATTTCGGTGGCATTATGTCCAAAACAGCAGCGTAAATGTACAAGCCCCAGAACCAATTATCATATATTTGCAATTCGTTCGGTTTAGGTTCTGTGACGTGGAGTTTCACGGCCCTCTCGGTACAGGAAGAATGGATCAGGCACCTACAGCAGCACATCCTCAATCTTAACTACAACAAGACTGCTTCACCCGCAAACGACACTCCGGCCCAAAGTGACCTCCTGATCCCAAGCCCCTAGTCTCCGCTGCTACCTCCACGTCCACTACGACCACAGCTCCTGCCACGACCCCGTCCACGCCCTCCCCAAAGCCCACAACTACGCCCACATCAGCCTCCACACCTACACCCGCCCCCAGCCAAGCCTCCGTGGGTCCGGCCGCAGCAGAGCCAGTTCCTTCTCCCGCTAATTAGGCCACGTGTCCTTCCTACATATGTATGAGATGCCCTCATCTTCACCAGTTATTCCCATGATTTGTTTCTGCATTGCTCATCTTTGATTATTTCAGTCTCTGATCAAAGGGAGAGATTTTTTTTTTTTTCGAAAAATCTCAGCTAGCGACCCACTTACCCTGACCTACATCGCGAGCATCTGTTATGATTCAGGCGTGAGGTAGGTGTGTTGCCATGACAGTTCTCATTTCCCTTTTGTCTCGTAAGAATCGACCGTTATTTATGAACAGGAAAAAGTCACAGTATAATGCAACTTTACATTTGTTTTGTGGATAGGCTTTGAGCATGTGTTGAATTCAGTTCTGTAAGCTACTTTAAGCTATACTACCTTATGCCCAATGACTAATATATGTTGTTCAAAACGAACTCAGAACTGATTAGCGTACCAAATGTATTCTTAAATTGTCGACAAATCGGAGAATTGCAATCAGAAAGGCACAGATACGAAGCTCAACCTTAAATGGTTTCACTATGAAGCACTTAAACAAAAGGCCTTGACCCTTTGAAACAAAGCTTATCTGTTTCTAGCATTTGCAAGTCCACGGTTTTTAACCGTTTTAGCTGTGATGATCGACTACGAGCCTGCACTGCCATCATGTGCCATGCAGCTATCAAAAAATAATGTGAGACGTTCGCTTCAAGCAGACACACGGATGAGTTTGCGTCCAAACGGGACATTGCCTTTATTTTTTTTCTGCAGACCCACTGCAATCTAGACGTTGATAATCTCAGTCGAATCTTGCCACTTAGAGTTGATGATCAAATTTGTCTGGAACCGATTGCTGCTAAATATTTAAATAAGCTAAGCACACTTAGTTAAATGCATCGTTTTAGCACACGACCAAGAAAATGAGCATGCAAATTCCGTCATGCCTTCCAGTTGTATTCAACCATACGTATTTATGCCTTCGTTGCTTTTTTTTTTTAATGTATGGCACATTGTTTTGTAGCGCGTTTGCACAAGCTTATGCGATGCTTTGCATAATGCTTTGACGAATCCGATCCTAGATCGCTCCATTTTCTTTCCATTTAATTCTGTGCTTGGCACAAAGTAAACTCTAAACGAAACAGTCGACGCAGCTGTCTAAAAATCTTCTTTGTTGCTTTTTTAAATGATAATGAAGCTTTCTGAGAAATTGCCTTGTAACAAGTCGATGGCCCAAAATATTTAATGCTCATAAAAGTCACTTTTTTTTTCCCAGATGCATTTCAAGAGAACCCAAATATGGCTCGTCTGAATGTCGAACGAACTGAACTATTCGGCTACACTATGTTTTGAATGTTTCACAAGAGTAAAAGGTTCATGCACTTTTATCTGCAAAGAATTAGGAAGTGTGTGTGTGTGTGTGTGTGTGTGTATGTATATATAATGCATATATATATATTTTTTGTTTTTCTGAGCATAAAGTGCTAAGTCTATGACAATTGTTTTTCTTAAAAATGTTTTTCCTGTACCGATTCGAAGGCATCTTCACAAAAACCTAAACTGTAGAAATTTGCCAGTGACAGAATGTGCCAAAGAGAACGTCACACATGTCTCGGTAGCTTTAGCTTTAGTCCGTTGTTTTGTCTTCGAGCAGTTGATGGCGGCGGCAGATTCGCTGCCGTGGATTTGCTTAGGAGGGGGGGGGACAATTGAGTCGACTATGTGAGTAAAATACACAAGTACACCACGCTCGTGGTGCCAGGAATTGACTTCGACGAGTTTTACCGCAAATCACGGTGACTGCCTCCTGAACATCACGAGTGCTTTTGGTTTAATTTCCATATCTGCACAGGAAAGCATTAACAAACCATGGATGTTTGTTGCAGCTTTCACGACTTAACTCATGACTGTTAGGCTTTTAGTATTCCAAAAGGGAATATTATTGATATATCTAACCTAACATATGTATAGACGAGAAGAAGATATTAACAGTTTAACATTCAAATGTGATCTTGATCATTGTGAACTTATTTTCATTTTTAATGCTGTGTATTTTTTAATGAGACGTGCGTTCCTTTACTCGCAGTTACATACCAGTGGAATAGATCAGTGTTTTATTTTTTATTCCGTCGGTTTTCTCTTTTAAGATACAGTACATTGGTGCTCATGCGGAGTGGATGTGAATGGATTTTTAATTGAAGATTGTTCCAAAGGGAGATTGTCAAGTCCTTGCGCAAGGACTCTAAAAACGTGTCTTAAATGCAACTGCTCTGTACATTATGTTCTTGGTTATTTGGGTCATTTTGTGACTGTTGCCCAGTTGGCATGTGCTTTACAACTGATGGTGTACGTTCTCCTAAAGATCTCCTCGGCTGGTTTAGACCTGCGCTGTCTGTACAAGTATTTGTGTGTATGAGAGGGACGAAGAGACTTTTTGTGGCTGAAAGAGAGAAATGCCATGGAAGTGTTGACCAGAGGAAGATTCGCGTGAATCTGCTCTTGAATGAAAATCATTAAATGTGATCTGAAATCTCAGCGAGCTGTGCACGTATCTTTTTTTGGGGGGATTCGCGACACAGGAGGATGATCGACAGCGGCGTGATTTGATTGGACGGAGCACGGCAGCGTTCCTCCGCACGCGTCTTATCAGCGCTGGGATTGTTGGTACGATGGCAAAACAAACAGCTGGTAAACGGTTAAAGTCGAGCCGATTGGGAACACGTCGATAACAGGCTTCCTAAACTGCTATGCTATATGTAGATGCATGCTGCTTTTCATGAATCGGCCACAAATCCCATGTTATGTTAGATTAAACTATTACGTAAAACTAGCTTGTCGTGAAGAGCATTTTTGAACACGTTGTACCCAGGATGCAGGCCAAAATCAACAGCGGTCTTGACCTTTACTGTCCAGCGGTTCGGTAAAATTATAAACCATCATTTTAATTTTGTAAAATGTTGCTAATGTAAAAAATAAAGTACAAAATTTGGGCTCTTTTTTTTTTACAGATTTGTATGATTTGTACACTATTTGTTTTGTTGACGTTTGTCAAACTTTGTTAACAGAGAAAATGTTTTAATCCATTTAATCCAAGTTCATTAATATTAAGAAGAAAGATCTAGTCCTGAACTAGGGGTGCTAGATTATTGCAAGCTAATCATTTGATCCAGTTACCCAGTCTGGTATATATTTTTTATGTTATTTTATTGTATTTTTAGTGCTGTCAAATGATTAATCACATCCAAAGTGAAAGTTAATTACATAATATATGTATAAATGCATAATATGAAAATGTTTTTAAAATATGTGTATTTTTTTTTACACACTACATACAGTATATATATTTAATATATATTTAAATATATTTTGTATTATATTCATATAATTTGTAAATGTATAAATTCTACACTAATATTTAATATGAACAATTTTTAAATTATATATATATATATATATATATATATATATATATATATATATATACACACACATATATATATATATATATATATATATACACACATATATATATATATATATATATATATATATATGTATGTGTGTGTGTGTGTGTATAATTACACACACACACACACACATAATACATATATTTAAGATTTTTAAAAAGTAACTTTTTAAGTAAATGTGGCCTATATTACAAATACACCAGAGGGCGCTATTGAGCTACAGAGCGTAATATATTTAACCTTATGAATAATCACAGCCACTTAACTTTATTTTACGGTGTCCTTGTTGCACTTTACATGTTCTTAAACATAACTTCTTAACAATTACATGCAAGTAACCCTAAGCCAAACCCTAAACCTAAACCTTACCAGTAAGCGCCTGCAGTCAATCAATACTATTCAGTACCTAAATGTATAACTGCATTGTAAAAAGGCACACAAAATTACAGTGCAACCGAAATAACCCCTTTGCTAAGCTAGGATTCGCAGTTATGTTGGAGTATTAAAATTTTTTTATGACGGCGTTACTGTGGTTTCTCCTCATAGTCGGATGCGTACAGAAGCTTTTGATGGCAGGAAGTATTTTACGCTTGGTGATTTTGGGCAATTTACATTCTTAGAGCCGATAAAACGAGAAGTCCGTCTCATTAGATAAACACGTTTGAGCACGTGGCGTTTCGATCTGATTTGTTGCATGCTCCCCAATCTGCAAAGACTTTAATGCGATATTTATGTATTCACGTGACCTGCTTCTCGCGTCGTCCGAATCAAAACGCACACAAGACTTGTTCAGAAAGCCACCGCTGAGTGCGCGCTGATTTATTACACGCGTAATGATTTCACAGAGCGAGTAATCCTCGGACGCGTGCGCGAAAGGAAGAAAAGAAGCAGACGTCTCTCAGGAACCTGGTGGACGGGCTACTGTTCAACTGAACGGGGGTGTAGACGGCGAACTAAAAACAAACACGAACGCAGGCGTAAAAGCCAAACAATGGCAGGTCCGGAAAAACGCGGAGATCTGTGGGGAAACAGCTCAGACATAAACTACACTCACACGCTTGCGTCTCTTTTGAGTGCAGAAAAATGTGTCTCACATCAGGTGCAAGGACTCAAAGTCGAGGCTGAATCTGATCAAAGAACCATCCGGGGTTTTTTTTTTTTTTGCACAGCTTCTCAAAGTATAGCAACTTGGTTCTGTTTGTTAGCATTGCTTAACTGCTTGTGAACTAGCAACGAAAAATACCAAAAGTTATATAACTCTTAATGTAGTTTATTATATAATAACGGACCAGATCTGACTTTTTATCGTTTTTTTTTTTTTTTAAACGACCAGTGATGATTGTGATGTATACATAGACAGCTTTCAGTATACATAAATTTTTTTATTATTATCAGCATTATATATCTTACTTTAACATTCAAATGAGATGCGCACAACACTTACTCATTTTAAACCGTATTTTCACAAAATATTGAAAAACAAAATTAGTTCATCAGGAAGTGTTTCCGTATTCTAGGATTGAGGTAAAACGCTTCGGTTTGCCATGAATTCTGACTGATTTCCGAACCACCATCATTTATGAAACTTTATGCAACTTTTCCATTGTAGTACTATTTATTTTGGATACAGTACAGAAGATAATTTGGCATGTGGATAATATAACCCGTGACCTTCAGACTCTTATTTTGTATTCAGAAGAAATGAATACAGATGTTTAACTAATACTGAGATTTTACATTTTCGAAATGAACTGTCCATTTGAATGGTTTTTGAGAGGACTTTAGTACTGCTTTATGCTGGTTTCTACCGGTGCAGATTAGCTGTCTAGTTTTACTACTGAAAAACCCTTAACTCTTTCTTCAAGCTGATTTCCTGTCATTATATGTCTTATGAAAGAGCGGTCTGGTATACAGCTGTACCGCAGGTTTTGCACAACTCAAGTGTACCATAGGACTCGTGACTCATGAAGCTTTAGCAACGTCTTCGGCCAGTCTTATAGCTCACCAATGTCTATTTTTGGGAATGTGCCGTCCATTTTGAGAATTCGTATTATTCTGCAGTTCCCAGGATGAAAATGTCAATTCATCGAATACGCAAGAAACCCATTTCTATTGCTGTGCTATATTAGTCTTGCACGCAGAAGATCCTTTGGCATGTGGACAATATCATTTGTGATGGAAACTCGCAAAAAGTGCGGTCGCGTGAAAAGTTAACCCTTGCAGGTTCAAATCATGTTTCTAGCGTGTTCAGTCACATTTCGGGAGATTTTAAGAACTTTCATCATGTCAAAATATTCGATGTAAAATATCAGTATCGGATTTTGAGGCTCATTAGGAGCCTTGTTTTCCTTCGCAGTGGGTTAGAGATGAAGGACGAGTGGACAAGCTGTTCTAAGTGTTTCTAATAAGCCATCATGCGTTCTCTCTAAGGGCAGCGGGCCATATTTCTCTCCATCTCTGTCTAATCCCCGTCATTTATCTGCATCAGTTCTTGGCAGCGGAACAGAGGTCTCTGGAGATCTCACTGAGCTGCTAGTGTTTCCCTCATGAGACACGCAGAGATTCTAGACATCTTAAAAGATGAAGTTTGCATTGATCCACCAGATTGTCGATCCGCGCCTCATATTTGAACCGTCCTATTAAGATTGAGCTGTTGTTCTGCATGCAGACGTACATTACCGTCGACCCCAGACTGTTTTTGTTGCCAGATTTGATTTAGATGTTAGTACCGGGCTTTCAGCATAAGGTCATGATGAGGTGAATCTGTGATGGTTCGGATACGCAGAGGGTTCTATAATCCTGTGTTTGTGGAATCCTGAATCCTGTAACGTTTGTGGAACACTGAGACAAAAAAAAATTTCAAAACATTCTCGGAATGTTGTTTGTTCTTCACGAATGTTCTAATAATGTAGCGAGACGAATCACTCAGAAATAGTTTTTTTAAAAAAGCTCAATGCAGAGTAATGCCTCTGCTATATTGCTGTCAAATAAAACGGTCGCTAACCCGATACTGTAAACTAAAGGCTCGCAACTCTGGGATCTTCCGAATGATCCAGTGCTTTGAAAAGTTACGCGTTAGAATGGGAAAACAAGTTCTGTGTTAATGCTAAAAATAAATGTTTGACGTTAGCTATATTTCGGGTAAAAAAAAAAAATAAACTTCTACAATAGCGTAAGAAACATTTTAGTCACTTTTAAATAATGTTTTAATCACATTGTAATGGCTGCTTTAAGGCGTGCTTTTTTAGCCGATAAAAAATGGAGCAAATATTATTTTTTCGACGATTTGACGAGCGCAAACATTAGTAAATCTTGCACGATTCACTTGAATACGTATCTCCCATAAAATGTGCGTTTAAAAAGGGAAGATCTTACGAATGCATATTCCATAAAGTCAGGCTAAAAATAGCTTTTGCCATGCCTTTTCAGGGCCAGTTTAGTAAATCTGGACAGTAGCCTACTGTTTTAATGCTGTTAGTAAATCTGGTCCAAAGTGTATTTAAAAAAAAAAAAAAGTTTAGAGTGTAATCCTTGTGGAAACACTTCTATGTAAGTCACAACCGTTCAAAAGTTTTGGCTTGGTAAGATTTTTATAGCAGTGATTGGTTGAGTGTAACCATTGATTTTTTCATCAACATTCTTCAAAATATCTTATTTTGTGTTTAATAGAAGAAACTGAAACAGGTTTGGAACAACATAAGAACTAGCAAATGATGACAATTTTTACTTTTGGTGAATCGCCCCTTTAACTTTTTGAAAAATTAATAATACAATGAATAGAAAAGTTTCAAACCTATGTCACCGACGTAAACTCTATGTCTCCATGTAATAAAACGTGTCTTTAAAACTGGTGTTAAAGTTAAATCCTGACTTCTGTGTGTGTTACTGTCTGAACTGTTGCAGGCGTCACCATCCACATACATTTGTTAATAGCATTATCAATAATTCATAATTGCATTTCTCAATCCATTTAACATATTCTAATGGTAAAAAGATTTTGTTATGCTATGATTGCTAAATGCAAGAGCGATGTTTACTGCAGATGTTACTTCGTGAACGCGGTGACCTTACGGGGAATGAGTCACGTTCAACTATCGCAAAAGTTGTGTTAAAATAGAAAGCTTAAAGAAAGAGAGTTTGTTGTCCAGTGTTTGTTAAAACACTTAAAGGAAGAGCTCACTCAAAAATGAACGCATTTCATCTGAACGCATTTGTAGAAATGTATCGTTACATCACCCTTGATCCTCCGCAGTGAATGGGTGCCGTCAGAATGAGAGCGCAGACAAGTGAAATGAAAATCTACAAATCTGTATGAAACACACCCCGGGCTTTTTTAAACGTGAAACCGTTGCTTTCGGGCTAAAATGCAAGTCCTCTGTCCATCATGTAGCTGTCTACAGAAAAAAAAAAGAAGAAAAGCTCCAACTCAACAAATATTTTAGCGGTTTGGCCACAGGTGAAGTTCATAAAGTTAAAACACCTTAATGATGGATTTGTTTCTTATAAGCACACAGATTATCATAAGACGTTAACTGATGGACTTGTGACGGCACCCATTCACTGCAGAGGATGCAATGATGAACGAGTGATGTAATGCTACATTTCAATGAATCCATTCCAAATAAACATCTCTACGTCTTGCCCAAGGCATTGCCCAACCTTGGACTAAGGTTTATTTTTGTACTGTAAGTGTCTTTGGTGATCAAACGTTGAGATATTTAATCTCTTACGCCGATTTGAACGCACTGATATGTTTTATTGTAAGACATTACTGTTAAATCTGGGCAATATTTTTACTTTGTTTTATATGTTTGATATGGATGCATTCATTTACAGTCATTTTTCAAATCCCACCACTCAAGCGATTGCACAAATCGACTTTTGTTTGGTGTACAAGACCACATGACACAGCCGGGCGTTCGTTTCTTTCTAGAAGTCCCGAATCGACGACATAAATTGCGGTCAGGAAGCCCTGATGATGAATTCTGGCACACTGCATCGAAGTGAAGTGCTGGACTTTTATACAACAAAGCATCTTCTGTGTTTCCAGCTTTCCGAGCTCTTTCGTCCATCACTCAGCAGCTGGACAAGATCCTCTTCCATGACTTCACGTACAGTAAACTCATCTGGTCAGGCTCTGCGTTTTTTCAGCGAGCTAGCCACATTTAAAAAAAAAAGGCATGAGATGTTTTTATGTGTAGTTCAGCTTGATCCAGGCTGATTCACTTGAGCGTTGTGTGTTTTGTAGAGCCATATTTAGCATGCAATTTGCTCCTTTTTTCCAGAAAGGATGCAGGTTAATTCCCTGGGAGCATGCCGTAGGAAAACATCTCAATGCCACTGCTGTTTTATGCTTTGACTATGTTTGTGTGTTTTTCTAGGGACTTGCTGTCCATCAGATACTATAGCAGGAAACATGTTGAAAAATTCCGTGTTTTTGTTAGTTTTGTTGTGTTTAACATGCACAATAGCAAATGGGTAACAATGGGTTGTTAGGTCAAAGGTCAGTTGTGATTTGGGTCTAGACGTTGGGTCACGTTGGTTCGTTGCGTGTGTTGTCAAATATTTCTTCTCTTTAATTATGCAAACATGTTTTAAAACAGTAAAATGCTAAATGCCTGTCACATGACAGTATTACATATTTAATCAATTATCATCAATACACTATTTATTTAAAAACATTATTTTGCCTTAGTCCAATTTGCATAAAGCTGTCTTAACGTTTTACATTTTGAGCTCTAATCGAATAATGACTATACGTAAACCATATTCGCTTTTTTGTTCGCGTGAATTTAAACTTCTGCAAATATGGTGGTATTACATAATTTTCAACCGTAATCGTTTGGCCAGATGTTGAAACGACCACAAAAAATGACAAACATTAAGATAATGATGGCAGGGGAGGAGAAAAAGAAAAAATGCTGAATATCTTGCAAAAAAGAAAAATGCTATCGCTATGGACACTGGGAATGGACCTTTTAAGATGTTGTGTGCCGTGGCTGATATTATGTTTGCTTTATTTGTCAACCTGGAAGTGCAAGGAAAATCAGACACGTTGAACTGTGGGATAATACGTAAAGTTTAAAAAATGATTGTTGCTCACAGAATGCATATTAGGCAAAATAGTATGAATAATATCGTAGTACGCGTTCCCAATCATAGCCATCAACCTGCAAGTACCATTTATGTATCTGTTTCACAGTTAAATGATGTTTCCGGCGTACTATATGAGTCGCGTTTTCCCCCAGCAAACCTCTGCTTATTAACGCATTCCTGATTCCCATCAAGCTATGAAATGCGAATAAAACCGTTCCAGCTTACGGTGACCGTCCAGCGTCCGGCTCGTTTCAGCCAGGGTTCGAGTGTCGTGCAACAGATATTTCCGCGATAACTCATTGCAATATGAAGGTGATGACTGTTTCTTGGTCACCCGTGAACCTGTAAAGCTCAGACTCCAAACCAGACTCCGCCCCAGAGTCATTCAAAGTTTTAAACAAAGTACAGGAGTGCATCCGACGTCGGAGGAAGCTGTGCATTTATCAACTTTATCGTGGTTTTGATGAATCGGAGTATCTTGCGTTCGCACCTCCTCTGCTGAATCACACACCGACTCAAAGTCTTACTCGTGCACTTACATAAGACTGTCTTTCACAAATTTAAACAGTTACTTGGCAAAAAACCTAAGTGTCTTTCTTAAATGTTTATGGTGGTCTTTTCCGTGCAGCATAAGGGAGCTTTTCAATTAATAATACTGTAAATTTAGCTCCATTGCGCAATTAAGACATATATAGTGCATGAGTTATATGGACTATTATTACATTCATAGCACGTTTATGTAGCTCTTGGAGCTTGACAGTTCTTTGTTAATGCGTTATGAACATTATGCCGAAATATCTTTTTGTGCTCCGGAGAAGATAAAAAATCGTTTGACGTGAGGGTTTTTCTTGTTTTGCTCTCGTTTAATGGATTTTATGCTCACTATGGGACCGATGTAAAGCCGAGGATGTTTTACCACAGGGGCCTTTGAGGTTCAGTGTCTTGCTGATGGTGATAACAGATCAAAGCCAAGGACAGAAACCCTTACAGAACAGACATTCCTCTTCGTGCGTACGGGACCTTAGAGACAGACTTTCCTTCCAAAATACACCAAACGCAGCTGCGTTAGAAGAACAGCGACTCATCCAGCGAAGAAGTAACCACATATTCATAACAATTTAAAAATTAAAGGGATAGTTCACCATTTTGTGTTCGATACCAGTGTGTTATTTTTATTGTTAGTTCATATTTGAGCATTGGTATATAAATACAGTGGCTCAGTAAACACAATCGTTTACATTGTGCTGCGGCTTATTTCTGTCGTTTTGCTAATTTCATTGTGTTGCAGACTGTTTATGTTGTGTTGTGGAGATTTGTTACGGGATCTCTGTAGATACAGCTTTTGCTGTACAGTGACAGTTAATCGTGACCAGAGGGAAAAAAAACATTACAGCAACTCTATTCCAAGTCTTCAGAAGCCATATAAGAGATTTATGAATACGTAACCACTTTCGTTATACATTTTGGGCTTTATTTGACAGCTTAAACATTTCTGCTTTTGAGTTTCCCTGCTCATCCCGTGGGCCAAAGCTCATTTTACATTCATTGTTTCAAAGTGGAAAAGTGTTGTAATGGTCAGACGGGTCCAAGATTGATATTTTTGTTGGAAATCAAGGACGCCGTGTCTTGAGGCTAAAGAGGAATCTGCATTGAGCTCAAAAGCCAGCATCTCTGATAGTGCATATACATTATTGGCATCTTGCGTGTTTTGGAAGGCACTACGAATGCCGAAAGAAGGTTTTAAAGCAACATATGCTCCAAATGACATTTATTTCAGAAAAAGGCCTTGTATATTACAACAGCATGGCTTCGTAGAAGAAGAGTCTGGCGCTGAACTGACCCAGATCTTTCACCTATAGAGGACGAGTGGCGCATGATTAAACGGATTACGTATGAAACGAGCTTGTTTTGTGAAAAAAAAAAAGTAAAACTTTTGGGTTAAATATTCCAATCAGTAAATAAACACCAAACAGTTATTTCAAATTCTAGTAATCTTGTGTTGTCTCCTCTGCGTTCACGGCCTTGCTAAGTGGGTTAGCGTTTATATTGGCCACGAGCTGCAATTCGAATATCGTTAAGATAACATGACGGAAAGTGTGTTTTTCTGAGCGAAACACGTGTTTAGAGAGGATCTGCCAGTGTCTAAACAGATCCGACAGAGATAGAGCATCTCCGCTGAAAATCAGCTTCCAAATAAATATTCGGTCTCAGAGGGCCGTGCCTGTGGCTTTCTCTTTCTGAAGTGTTTTCCTGTCAGTTTATTTCCACATCGGGCCATTTGCTCTACTTTTCCTTCCCTCTCTCGAATTTGCAGCCCAATGTGACGGCGGAGATCTTTGGTAGCCCAACTGAGACGTGATTAAATAAGCAGCGGCCCGTTTGGTGACGTGATTGTACGCGTCGCACTGAATATGCCTGTGTCGGTCTATGCTAACTGTTTAACGTTTTCTTCGTTTGCGACATCTGGCAGACGTCTGTGCCTGCATTGTGCGAAAGTGGGATGTAAGCGCCAAGTGTTTGCATCAACAAACACGCGCGTTTATTTGTATGGAAAGTGCGGCGTGTTTCTCAGTATTCTCTGGGGCGAGTGCATCAAGGTTGTGATTGCTTTCTCGTAACTCTGAATCATAGTTTGGCCCTGATCTTAAAAGGACAAGGCAAGCTGCTTTCCCTGATAACTAGTTTCCACTGGCTTTTTCATAAACTATTAGCTTTTTATACATGCATGAAAAGCCCTTGCTTTATATTTTCAATGGAATATGCTTGTTTTCCTGGTGGACGGTCACAGTCGTGCAGCTGTGAGTGGATCAGGTCTGTTCTTCCACCCAGATGTAAGTTTTTTTTTTGTTGATGTTAACAGTAACTACTTGTTTTAGTTTATCAGTTTCAAAGGAATCTGGCATTGACAAAGTGCAGGTGTGGGAGTTTTGTCTTGTTAGTATCGCCATTACATAAAGTCAGAGAACTGTGTGAATGAGGAATGTCGAGACTGGACGCTCAGCTAACACCAGTTTTAGGTGGAGGCAGTTGCTTGGTGAAAGCTAGACTAAACTGGTCATCACCTGGTCCAAGCTGGTCTAAACCGGTAATTGTTCCAAGCTGTTCTAAGAGGATCCAAATTGGTGGTTTGATGGGGGTGAACTAGCTAATTTAAAGTGAAAACAAAGACTAGTGACTAATAAGGTGTCAGACGTCTCATTTCTTCTAGTATTGATCAGTTTTCCATAGATCTTTGCAGTAAACCCATCTTTATTCAAATCACATTTAAGTTGCTGCGCGTTGCTATATATATATATATATATATATATATATATATATATATATATATATATTATATTATGACTGTATTATGTTTGTATTGAATATTATTATAGAGTAAATAATATTATATATATATATATATATATATATATATATATATATATATATATATATATATATATATATATATACTGTTATGTTTTATTGAATATTATTATAGAGCAAATAATATTTTATATATATAATATATATATATATATATATATATATATGACTGTTATGTTTTCTTGAATAGTATTAAAGAGTAAATAATATTATATATATATATATATATATATATATATATATATATATATATATACTGTTATGTTTTATTGAATATTATTATAGAGTAAATAATATTTTATATATATATATATATATATATATATATATATATATATATATATATATATATATATATATATACTGTTATGTTTTATTGAATATTATTATAGAGCAAATAATATTTTATATATATATATATATATATATATATATATATATATAAAAAATGACTGTTATGTTTTCTTGAATAGTATTATAGAGTAAATAATATTTTATATATATATATATATATATATATATATATATATATATACTGTTATGTTTTATTGAATATTATTATAGAGCAAATATTATTTTATATATATAATATATATATATATATAATGACTGTTATGTTTTCTTGAATATTATTATAGAGTAAATAATATTTTATATATTTAAAAACAATAATTGTATTTATTACTGTAAAACAGTGTGCGTTCTGTCAGTCAGAAGTAAATAATTTTAGTTAACACTTTATTTCGATAGTCCACTTTAGACGTTCTACTAACAGTAAGTAACTTCATCTACATAATATCTTAATACCTTCTAACACTTTATTTTGATGCGTCCACAACATACAAAATACCGACTACCAGAAACTTTGCAAGAGTACATGTCACCTTATACTACTAATACTAGTCTACTCTGAGAGTTAGTAGACATGGCGTTGCAAATTAATGACAGCTAGCTGACACGAAGTTACAAAATGACTTGTTTTATTTTTAAATACAGCTAACAAATCAGAAATCACCCTTAGCAGACATAGTACAAAAAAAGATATCGCTTTTCTCAGCGGGCATTCAAACTAATGTTTTATTGTGAATATGAGATTGATATAAAGAACGAATGCTTTATCAGATGCAGGTATATTAATAATTTACTTTTTCCATCTCTCTCTCTCTCTCATACTACACTTCTTTTAATTCAGTACAAATATGCTTTTAATTTAACATTCTATCGTAGTTCTAAAGTGACGTTTTGGAATAAGTAACAAAGGCTTGGGCTCAACTTTAGACTTCGAAGAGCTTCAGTAAAGAGTTTAGGATTAATCATGCTCAAAATAAACCTAGCAGCTCTGCATCTGGAAGCATGATTTAATAGGATGCCAGCAGTTTGTTGTTTTTGACAGAAACATTTACGTCCGTCAGCGAGGCGAGTGTCGAGCATCTGTACTGTAAGTTCTGTTTCTGTTCTGAAATAAATCGCGAAGGAGAAAGCACGTGGGAGACCGCATGACCTTCTCCCCACATCCAGCACAGATTACTTCAAACAGCCCCTCTCTTGATTTTCTGAGAGCCCCTGGCGATGCCGGCTTAGACGCTAATACCCTTCCTTCCTCCGCTTTGGTCATTCAGCGTCCTGTTTAATTGCCATCTGAGGCAGACGAGCATGAAGTGGCATCTTTTATTTATAGTCTGCCGTTCTTCCTGGCTCTGATGGACAATCGATGTCAGAAAGATTCGTGCAGTGCATTAGGAGGCTTTAGTGTCTCTTGTGTCGTCAGAAATATTCCCGTATCTGCTGACCTCCTCAATAAAGTCATTTACGCTAAATATGGATTCGGTTATGAAGCTGTCAGAAAAGGCACACGTTCAAGTTTTACTGTTCTCAAAAAATACATTTCAGATTCTTAACAAATGAGCCATAATTAAACACAGGTAATCTGTAGAGGTTTGATTTCAAAGGAACAACATTGAAAGATATAATCCTTATGTGTTTTATTGTATGCAACGTCATGGTCATATTTAACCCGTGATAAACTGAAAAAATTTGGCTATTTTTGCTGATATAACCTGTTTGATTTTTTTAAGAACTATGCAATTATTGTAAATACAATTAAGTACATTTTGTCATTATTGTTCTTTATCAGGATATATAAAAATATATATGGTTTGCATTTTATTTTACTCATTTATTTCATTCAAATTGTTTATAATTATTTACATTTAGACGTTATATTTGTTATGTTTTAATAACTGACTTATATTTAGTGTTTTGTTTAATAGCGCAATAATAAAATTATATATATATATATATATATATATATATATATATATATATATATATATATATATATATATAAATTATGACCACAATGCTGACTTTAATTAGTATTTACCATCAGCATTTTTATCTTTTTCTTTAATCAGACTTTTTTTCTATAAAAATCAATATAAAAAAATCAATAATTTTGTATTTTATTTGCATAAAGAAATTTCCATCAGTATTTTTTTTTTTTTTTTTGTAGAAATCAATCAGCATTTTGTCTTTTTCGTGTTTGTTTTTGTCATTTTTATTTTCGTGATCATGCTGTCAGCCATGCAGCATAGAGAATGTTTATTTGCACCGAACATGAAACGTTTTTTTTCAATCGCAGGGCGAAATGCGAATCAAGACGCGTTCTTGACGGGTCACGCTTTATGCGTGTTTTTTCCCTCTGACTGTATGAGAAGCGTCTGCTCCTTGAGTCACGTCCACAATTTCCATATTCCTCCCGCAGAACATTCCAGGGATCTGAGTTCATGAAGCAGCCTCCATCGATCCATACGGCTCTTCTCATCCCGGCCCACGTGTGTATGTTAAAGCTCTCTTGTCACGCCGGTTTGTCCTGCATCTCTTCCACGGTCTGCTTCGGTGACATTAAGAGCGGAGGATCAGTGTTTCATATGAATATATGAGTCACTCTGTTTATATTAATCAGCATGTTTGCGCTGCATAAATGTTACGTGGCAAAGACAGTGTCATGACTGTACTGTTTGGGCAGAAATTATAGTCTGCTTGAGATATACAACATTATACTGCGTATATGAAAAGCTTTTTTTAAGTAAGAGGCTGCTCTGTCATATCGATATTTAATTTGAAAGAGCGATAAAACTGTCCTCTGGGTAGCTTTAACAGACATTAATAATTGAACGCTTTTTTTATTTGTAAGAAAGACTCTTTCAGGGTTCGGAGCTCTTCTCCAGAAAGGAGTTTAATCTTCGTAAAATGATTTAATGTCTGTTTTACGCCATGATGAGAGCACTTTAAAGAACGCGTGCTCGTCGCGGATGAACCCTGGTTGAGTTGAGGCGAGAGATGGCGAGATTGTGAATATTAACACGCCGCTTAAACATAATCACGGCTAATGCACCCATCGCCACAGTCTGAATGTCTGCTGCGTGACTTTAAACAGGGACGGACGGATTCAAACAAGACGCCTAAGGACTTGATTACACTTTTAGTGCATGAACCTCTGCTTCTAAACACTGTGTTTTTGGTGTTTACACAGAAGTGGTGGAGTAACATACCAGACCAACTAAATAAATCTTACATCTATCTCAGACAAAAATATGTCCTCAGTCACTCTCTTACAGCTTTCGGTCTCATTACAGCTGCCTTGCTCTGTAAAAAGGTTTTCCGTTTTTTCTGTAAAACCTAAATCGCATCTAAATAAAAAGAATTGTATATATTTATTTTTTATAAAAATAACAATTCTATTTAATAATTAATTTTAAAAATGGTCTCTTTGGTCTTTTTAATCATTATTTTGTCTGTTTCTTTATTTTTTTTTCTTTAAATTTTTTTAAATTTTTAAATTTTGTCTTTTTAGACACTATTAAAATGATTTTTACGTAATTTTATTTCGTAAACATTTTGTAAATGAAATAAAAAATTAAACATTCCTAAAATAAATTGTAGTATTATATATATTCAGTAAATTGCACAACATATAAGGAATAATAATTGTCTTTTTGACTCTTGTTATTTGCTGTAAAGAAAAATCACCTTTTAAATATGTGTTTTCTTTTTTATCACTACTATTAAAATTCTTTTTTGATATATATATATATATATATATATATATATATATATATATATATATATATATATATATATATATATATATTAGCCAAAAAGCAGATTTACCTTTGCATGTCCAGTTTTTTTTTTGTTTTTTTTTTGTTTTTTTGTTGAGCCTATAGGTCAATCTGTGACAATCAGATCCTCTGTAAAACTGTACAACAAGGGTAATTTATAAGCAAACCCGAAAGGCTAATTTGCCACGGCATCCCTAGTGTATTTCCTTTGGGCTTTTGTAATGACTTCTTCAAATAATGACTAAAACACGGTCTGCAGTAAACATCACCTTATCGTTTGTTTATTATAAATTCTACAACATTGTGCGTTTCGATGAATGGAAAAAACCCTTCATAATTCATGTTCGAGATATGAGGCATGTTTCAATTTATGTTTCAGAACAAAGTGTCCATGATTAAAATACTTACTTACATACTTACTTTACTCATAAATTAAACATCCCCATTTTTTAAAAACAAAACATCCAGGAATTTCCAGAGGCTCACGGCTTGAAAATGTTAGTCGTCTTCCAGTTTCCGGCGCTCTGAACCTCCAGCGCTCCATCCTTTTTTGGTATGCAGATTCACGGGTCAAAGTTCACCCAGCTTTTATATGCTGTGCTTTACACGTGTGCTTTAAACCAATCAAAACACCTTTGCGACCCAGAGACGCGCGACAACCACCGCAAGCGTCACAGGGCTGACCTTTGGAGAATATACTTCCCAAGAAACATGAGACTATTTAGCGTGATGCTGTTTGCTAACTCGTCCTGAAATCTACCAAATAATGCAAGAATGATAATGCGCTCACTTTTCTGGATCTCTTAAATCTGGATCACCTCAACCTGAGGTGACGTGTATCTTCCCGGAGAAGAACAGAAGATCGAACTCATAAATTAAGAGCCGCGTCTCTCTGCCTCTAAATATATGGTTTTTGGGAGACAGGTTAAATTTAAGGACTGTCTCTCGGCTCAATTTATTACTCTGGAGAATTCGAATTGAACATTGAGTTCAAACTAGCTTATTAAAGGGTCACGCCGGTGTATCCTCTCAGACGTCTCGAGGCTTGAAGCAGCTCTACAAACCAAATCGGTATGCACTATATTAGGCCTCACGGAAAGCGTCGGTAGTTCTTGAAACGAGTGGGCTTGAGTGTGTGTGTGTGTGCGGCTTTCTCATGAAGCGGGCCTTCTCTCTGCCTTCCGGTGAAATACAGTGCAAACCGTCGGCTTGATATATAGCCGTGTTTTAAAATTGATTGCAATGACTTCAAGAAATTAGAAACAAATGTCCTTTAAGTTAATAAGAGAGTTTATCTGCTATCTGCTTCACTCTGCACTGGAAAGAGATTTCAGGTCCGTTCTTTTGATCTTTACTTCAGGTTTTTAAGGCATTTGTCTCTGTTTTTAGTTAAAAACAAATTAAGATGTTAAGAAAGTGCTGTGGTTTTTTTTTTTTGTAAACAAGATGAAATGGAGACTCATGCATGCTGAGCCAGATAAAAATGACTTCATATGATATGCACATGTCTGGCGTGCATTTAATACGCAGGTTTCACATGCATGTTATACAAAATTCGTTGGTGGGCGTATGATAAACGCAACTACCCCACAACCCCTTCATGCAGCATATACACGTCAAAGTAAATTTTTGCATATCAATAGCACGAGATTTGATTTTTATTTGGCGCACTTTCTTGAGATCGGGTTAGCATGCTTCACCTACACACCATCTAATATAAAAGCCATTACCTTACGTTATGTTGTATTTCGCGTGCTGCACATTTATTGTTTTTATCAAGCGGTGACAAAGCTTTCAATAAACATATCGTGCCTTATTTTAAACCCGAAGCATTTTTGTGGTGTTGTTCCCAGCTTTTTTTGCAGTGCAGCGTTTTGATGCTATGCTCACGATACAAATATAAACAGAAGCGTAGCTAGCATCTGATTTCGTGGACAGTTTATCAATATAAAAACGTTGCTCTGACCCTTTTAAATAATTTGGTTTCATTGTTTAGCTTCTTCTTGTCGTCCGTCGTCATTTAAAGGGTTACTCCACCCGAAATCGAAATTTTGTCTTCTTCTGAACCTGGTTTTGAGCCCAGGTTAAAAATAAAAAGGTAAAAGCAGGCTTTTGCGATCCGAAACAAGGCGTTTTTGAGCGTTAAACGCTTAGCAACAACAGCGGACATCCGATCGCGTCCCTCATATTCACGTTAGTGCTTAAAAACCATTGCTGTGGTTGCGTTTTAGAAATGCAAAAAGCCACCTGATGCTTTTCGAGTTTTAGTGACTCTTTAGAGGACTCTTAAAGAGGTAAAATCTCTTTAAGACACGACCTCCCGGGTCTGTGTTGGCAGAGGCTTGGGAAAAAGGGGATTTTGCAGGGACCAATATGGTTGTCAGGGAGAGGTTGCGCATGGTTGCATGCTGACATGACTTGTTTAGCTTCCAAAATAAGGCTGAAAATCCCACTGGGTTTGTTTAAGAAGGTGTCCAGTCGTGGTACGCAGACACCAAAGACTGAATTTAGCGGGGTGAGTGCTAACTCCACAGAATAATAACAAGCGCTCATTTCTGCACAGCGTAACGTTGAGCGCATTTGTTGTGTTTGGCAGACCGGCAGGCGAGAGGTCAGTTGCACTCGACCCGAAACAGACCAGACAGCGTGGATGCTTTTGAACTGGAGTGCTGCGTGCTCAGGATAAGCACTGATGTGAGTAGTGCTCGATAAATCACATTCCTAGATATAACACACGAAGACAAAAATAGAAGATGCAGCAGCAATTAAAAAGTGTTTATTTTTAGTGTTCTATGCATTAGATGAACACATCCGTCCGTGCATACATAAATACATAGTTAGTAAAACCTTTTACGAAAAATAGCTTGACATTATCAATAAACGCCGCTCACTGAACTTTCTATCAGAATGATTTTGAAGGATCATGTAACACTATATATATATATATATATATATATATATATATATATATATATATATATATATATATATATATATATATATATATATGTATATATATATATATATGTATATATATATATATATATATATATATATATATATATATATATATATATATATATATATATACATATACATATATATATATATATATATATATATATATATATATATAGTGTGACGAGCGTCCCGAGCAGCCATCAGCGTCGTCCTGGTAACAGACGAGGAGCACCTGCATGCACTCGTTACAGGCTGACCGGTCTCAGCTGTTGCTTGTCAGCAGGGCGGGATAAAAGGCCACGCAGCACAGTGTCAGGGAGAACTGTCTCCATGCTAGAGATACTAACGGATCTTCTCTTATCCCGCAGAAAGCAGTGTATAGACCGGTCAGACGGCACCAGAGGACACGGATTCACCACGCACCTTAGAGAAGGGGAGAACGAAGGAAGAGGAAGAGAGAGAGGAAGCACGAGCACCTTCACGGCACGGACTGGCACAACCACCTACACTTCTAGAAGATTATTTGTTTTTTGTTAATAAAACCACCCTCTGGGGTTTTTGATTTGAGCCCTCCTTGCTGTGTGTTTCTTCACCCCGTCACACTGGTGGAGAATGCGGGCAAAAGTGTGAAGAAACACCGGCAAGCGATCTCGTCTCCCCCTTACTTTTTTTCTTCTTGTCTCCCCGTTTAGTTTGCCGTGTGGCGTAGCGCTCCTTCCCCCCCCGTCATGGAAGAGCTGCTACAAAGGCTCACGAGATTAGCGTCCGCCAGCAACAAATCGTGGAACACCTGGCTACTCGACAGGGGCGAAGCGGAGCAGGAGCTCGTCGCCTACGAACCGCCGCTGCCCAAAAGATTCCGCTACCGGACCCTCGAGCCCAAGCCACCAAACTGCTGCCAAAAATGTCCACGGATGACGATCCAGAAGCCTACCTAAAAATGTTTGAAACGACAGCCAACGCGGAAGGGTGGCACCCCGAGGAATGGGCGCGGATACTAGCCCCCCTCTTAACCGGCGAGGCGCAGCGCGCGTATTTCTCCCTTTCTTTCGAGGCGGCAGAGGACTACACGGAAGTGCGCCGAGAAATCCTCTCCCGGCTCGGCCTCTCACCGATCGCAGCGGCCCAGCAGTTTCACAGCTGGGAGTATAACCCCCGCCTCCCCGCCCGTGCGCAAGCAGCGGACCTCGCGCGCCTTACGCAACACTGGCTCCTCGACGGGACCTCAACCGCGAGTCAAGTGGCGGAGCGAGTCATGGTCGATCGGTTTTTGAGAGCCCTTCCCCGCTCCCACAGACAGGCAGTCCGAATGCGAAGCCCGACCACAACCGCCGAGCTCGTCGAGGCAGTGGAGCTGGCGGATGCGGCCCAATCTCGGGAGCCTGGGGAGCGAGCGCCGTTTTTTCCCCGGAGGGTGGTCCAGGAGCGACGCATGCCGGAGGGCACGTCGAGACCAGTACACAGGCCGGCGGTTCCCTCTCCACGCGATGAACCCATGCCCACGGAAAATCCGGTGCCCGCGTGGCTGGCCGGCTGTATCGTGCACCACGAGCCACCCCAGGGAGCTCCAGAAGCCAAAGTCGGGTGAGCGGAAACCCTTTCGGGCTCTACTGGACTCAGGCAGTGCCGTTTCCCTGGTGCGCACGAACGTTCTGGCCCCCCGTACGGAAAAGAAAACGTTCATTCCCATCACCTGTGTACACGGGGACACACTGCAAGTTCCGGCGCGACGTGTCCACATCTCGGCCAGGCCGGGGGCCTGGCCAGTGGAAGTCGGACTGGTGAAGGACCTCCCCGTGCCAGTCCTGTTGGGAAGGGATTGGCCAGGTTTTGACCAGCTACTCGCCGCCGCCACTCAACCGGCCAGCCCCAGAGGGAACCGCCAACAACCCCGGCAAGCCCGCAAGCCACGGACCCGCCCGGCGTTGCTGGCCTCGGATAGCGGAAGAGAAGGTGAGTCCCCCTCCCAGAGCTCTAACCTGTTTTTTGATGTTTTTCAACAGGTCTCGAGAGGGGGCTCGTTCGCCAGGGCCCAAAAAGACGATGACCGCCTTAAACACTGTTGGCCGCAAGTGCGCGTTATAGAGGAACAGGATGTGCGGCCAGGGCCACATCCTCTCCCACATTTTGTTGTAAAAAATGGCCTGTTGTACTGTGTCGCCCAGCGGAGGGAGGAGGAAACTGCTGTTGGTGGTGCCAAAATCAAAGACTGAGGCAATCCTAGAGCTGGCACACTCCCATCCAATGGCAGGGCACCTCGGAGCCGCCAACACAGCCCAACGAATCCGAGACCGGTTTCACTGGCCGGGTCTCGAGGCGGACGTGAAACGGTTCTGCCAGGCCTGCCCAACGTGCCAGCTAACGTCGCCTCGCACTCCTCCTCCCAGTCCTCTCATCCCGCTACCCATCATCAGCGTGCCCTTGAGCGCATCGATGGACCTTGTGAGAGCGTTGCGAAATCCGCCCGGGGACACGAACACGTGCTGGTTATTGTCGACTACGCCACCCGTTACCCCGAGGCGACCCCTCCGAAGGCCACGGCGAAGGCAATCGCCAGGAGCTGTTCCTTCTCTTCAGCCGGTCGGCATACCGCCGAGATCCTGACCGATCAGGGTACCCCCTTTATGTCCCGGCTAATGGCTGACCTCTGCCGGCTGCTGCAGGTAAAACAGATAAGGACTACGGTCTACCACCCACAGACGGACGGACTGGTTGAGCGATTCAACCAGACCCTCAAACAGATGCTCCGGCGCTGCGGTGGCGGAGGACAGGCGGGACTGGGACCTGATGCTGCCTTACATACTCTTCGGCATCCGGGAAGTTCCCAAGCCTCAACGGGCTTTACACCCTTCGAGCTCCTCTTTGGCCGACAGCCTCGGGCCTCCTGGATGTCGCCAAGGAGGCCTGGGAGCAGCAGCCGGCAGCCCATCGCATCGTCGTGGAGCACGTCAGGAGATGAGGACCGGATAGACCGCGTTATGCCATTAGTCCGGGACCACTTATGTAAAGCCCAACAGGCTCAACAGCGACACTACAACCGGGCAGCCCAACCACGGGAGTTCCAGCCCGGTGACAAGGTCTTGGTCCTCGTTCCCACGGCAACCTGTAAGTTTCTGGCGACGTGGCAGGGGCCATACACCGTGATGGAGAAACTCGGCCCGGTTACGTATAGATTACATCAGCCCGGCCGACGACGAACCGACCAGCTCTACCACGTTAACCTCCTCAAGATGTGGAGGGAACGAGGGACAAGTCTCAGGCCTGACGACCACCGGTCCCGTGGTTGTCGACACCAACCCCCATCTTTCGGCTGCCCAGAAGGGGGAGCTCCAGCACCTGGTCGGTCAGTTCTCTGACGTGTTCTCCCCTCGCCCCGGGCGGACCCGCACCATCGAACACGAGATCCGGACGCCCCCTGGAGTTATCGTCCGGCAGCGGCCCTACCGGGTCCCGGAGGCTCGTCGGCAGGCTATTGAGGAGGAAATAAAACAAATGCTCAAGTTGGGGGTAATTGAGCCGTCTCGCAGCCCGTGGTCCAGTCCTATCGTGATGGTACCAAAACCCGATGGCACCCTCCGATTCTGCAACGATTTCCGCCGTTTGAACGAGGTCTCTGAATTTGACGGGTACCCCATGCCCGTGTGGATGAGTTGTTAGACCGACTGGGAAGGGCCCGGTACATCTCTACCCTCGACCTAACGAAAGGCTACTGGCAGGTACCCCTCTCAAAATCTTCAAGAGCTAAAACCGCGTTTTCCACCCCTAGCGGACACTGGCAGTACCGGACCCTTCCCTTCGGGCTACACGGGGCCCCCGCAACCTTCCAACGAATGATGGACGTCGTCCTCCGACCCCACCAGAGCTACGCCGCGGCCTATCTGAGACGACGTCGTCGTTCACTCAGAGACCTGGGAGGACCACCTAGAGCGGTTGCGGAGGGTGCTGTCCGAACTCCGGAGGGCTGGGCTCACAGCCAACCCCCGTAAATGTCACCTGGCGCTGTCGGAAGCAAGGTACCTGGGTTACCAAGTCGGGAGGGGCCTTATCCGACCCCAAGAAGACAAGGTAGAAGCCGTCAAGAACGCCCCGAGGCCCCTCACCAAAACCCAGGTACGAGCCTTTCTGGGGTTAGCGGGTTACTATCGTTGTTTTATCCCCAACTTCTCCTCGGTAGCCGCCTCCCTGACGGACCTGACCAGGAAGGGGCAGCCTGAGAAGATAAAGTGGACACCGAGACAGAAGAGGCGTTCGAAAGATCAAGAAGGCGCTAACGTGGAACCAGTCCTCCGAGCGCCGGATTTCAGCTGTCCTTCCTGCTACAGACGGATGCCTCCGATCACGGGGTTGGGGGCAGTCCTCTCCCAAGTCCAGGAGGGCGAGGAGCATCCGGTCCTATACATCAGCCGCAGCTGTCCCGGCCGAGAAGAACTATGCGGCAGTAGAAAAGGAGGCCCTGGCCGTCAAGTGGGCAATCCTGGAGCTGCGGTACTACCTCCTCGGCCGGAAGTTCACCCTCCTCACTGACCATGCTCCCCTGCAGTGGATGGCCCGGGCCAAGGAAACCAACGAGGTGACCCGGTGGTTCCTAGCGCTCCAGGATTTCCACTTTGTGGTGCGTCACCGAGCTGGAGCGGCGAACGCCAACGCGGACGGGTCTCTCTCGGATCTGGGCAGCTTTCGCAGGTCTGTCAGGGTCACTCCCACCCAACCCCTGCTTCCCCTAACGGCACGATTCGTTTCAGGACCAGGACGACACTTAGGGGAGTGTGACGGCGTCCCCGAGCAGCCATCAGCGTCGTCCTGGTAACAGACGAGGAGCACCTGCATGCACTGGGTTACAGGCTGACCGGTCTCAGCTGTTGCTTGTCAGCAGGGCGGGATAAAAAGGCCACGCAGCACAGTGTCAGGGAGAACTGTCTCCATGCTAGAGATACTAACGGATCTTCTCTTATCCCGCAGAAAGCAGTGTATAGACCGGTCAGACGGCACCAGAGGACACGGATTCACCACGCACCTTAGAGAAGGGGAGAACGAAGGAAGAGGAAGAGAGAGAGAGGAAGCACGAGCACCTTCACGGCACGGACTGGCACAACCACCTACACTTCTAGAAGATTATTTGTTTTTTTGTTAATAAAACCACCCTCTGGGGTTTTTGATTTGAGCCCTCCTTGCTGTGTGTTTCTTCACCCCGTCACAATATATATAAATTAAAGCCTTGGTGTGAACATTAAAAGTCAAAAATATTCCTTTCTTCAGGTAAAAAAATGCAATATTCGCAAGTATTTTTTTAAAGCTTAACCAATCATGTTTGAGGACAGGACTATCTCACAGCAGATAGGGAAGTGCTTGGAAAACCTGTTTGAAAATCACACTCATTTTTGCCATTTCTGGTTGACAGTAGAGGCAAAATGTTCCCAAATGAAGGAATTCAGAACAGTACATGCTTTCCCTAACTCTGCTTCATCGTTTTCACGCTTTCAACATCTGGCCTGTCACCTCAATCACATCTGTACAGATTACTCACAGCGCTGATGCTGGTTGTTGAGTGATTAATGAGAGATCCGTATTCTCTCTGTAAATCAGCGCAAACTGGTTTGACCCGGTTTAAAAGAAAACTCCAGTCTGTCACAAACCTACAGCCGAACATCCCAGGAAATACTCTGGTGTTCTAGACGTACGATAAATAAAGTCTTATTGGTTTGTTTGGAAATCCAGTTCAGAAGTTGATCCAAATATTGGCCCGTCTTTCCAAGTTTCCAGCTGCCACGTAATAGAGTTGTGAGGAGATTATTCTCATGAAACAGCCTGATTAAAGCAAGGGTTCGGGAACGAATTAAATTTTTATAGTGTTACTTGTAAAACCAAATCAACTGGAGCTCTTATGAAAACATGTGCGCTGCAGTTGCGCATCGAACATAGTTTTGTACGGGCCAGACGACTGCAGGTGTTTTGCAGGATATCAAGGATTGTCAAATACACCCACGTGGTGAATTGATGGCGTATGGTTTCACCTGCTCTCTGTTCAGCGGGCCAACAAAAAATAACAAGCATTACCGTCCGAACCTGACCCGTTAAATGTTGAGAAATTTCACAGTCACTATATACTGTCTCTGTGACTTTGAAGTAAGACACTTGGATCAACTTTTTTTCAACTATACTGTCAAAATATTTAGACTTATACCAATCCCTACCCTAAAACTAACACTAACCCTACACAAAATGTATGTCTAAATCAATGATAGCTGATTAACAAGGGTGTAGAAGCACCTAACCCTGATCATAAGATGTTCCCAGAAAAATTATCCCTTAAATTTGATTGGTTGATTGGCATGTTGGTCCAGGAACGTCTATAATGAACAGCCACTATATAAATGAACGGAGATGTGAATGGGCTATAGCTGTAGAGGTACATCATCTTTAGCCTCTGGTCATCAACTGGACCTTTACATAGACTTACACATGCAGTTTTACAGTGTTTCAGTGCTGCTTACAAGGGTCAAAGTTCACCTTGTTCACTTGTACACTAGCGCAGTCCAGCCCACTGTTTGGGTCTTTTGAGTTTGTTCAAGTTAGACAAAAATCTGCCCCTAATTTATGAGATAAAGTGTTCAGTTTAGAAGTAAATGTGTTATGTAGTTGAAAGCTTTTAGAGAATTAACAGTAAGAAGAATTACACATAAAAATGAATTGTGCAAAGTATTTATTCGGTTAATGGCAGAATATACATTGTGAAAAAAAAAAACTAACAATGAAATAATAAAGTGAAAAGTAAGAATTGTCTCACTGCAATTATCACTTTGAAAAAAGTAAAATGTACAATAATTTTCACTTTTCATACATTTCTAATAAATTTTACGGACTTGAAATTTCGAAAGTTGAAAAGTTGAATAGTATTTTCTTGTAAAACATACTTCAATAATCAAATAATTATTTATTACCTCTTGTTTATGTTATATTTAAAAAGCCATGTACTTTTAGGCTAAAATAATTTATTAATATTATTCATAATATCATTTAATATTTATTTTTTCATTTTAAAGGAAAAAGTGCATAATCTCCTGCATTCCCACATTTTTATTGTTTTGGCAAACACTTATCATAATATATATTTACTCTGTATTTAGAGTAATTCATTTGTTGTTTGGGCTGCATGACTGTAGCATTGCCAGCACGATACTCTCCCAGAAACATTTTCATAAACTTCTAGCAACCACAGCGATTTTTACAGTATTTTTACAAGTAAATAAATGCATCTCTTGTTCCTTTTTTTAAACAGTCACAACTCTCACAAGAGCGCAGTCATGTCACATTGCTTCATGTTATAAAAACACTTCGTATTAAATGAGCATTGCTTATCAAGTCTTTATCACAATGGATTGTTTTGCTTTTGCTTAAAATAGAGTTGGAGAAATGATTATGTGTGTGTTTGTATTGCTCTCTGATCATATGTTTGTTTTAGACGTTCGTCTTCCTGGTTTTGTTATCACAAATCATAGATTAGCATAAACAGATCACTGGACATCATCCCTTGATACTCCCTGATAAATAAAGATATCCGGGAAGCCCTAAATTTACTTGGCAAGACAGCAACGATGGCTCTGTAAAAAAAAAAAAAAAAATATATATATATATATATATATATATATATATATATATATATATATATATATATATATATATATATATATATATACATACATACATACATATATATACATATATATATATTTGCTTCACATAACGCATAGAAAGACAATTTTTGAGGAATTGTCACACAGTTTAAATGCTTGTTGCACTGTTTTTGAAATGTTGATATTAAATAGAAAGATTATCTGATAAATGAGTAACCTTTTGGTGTCCAAGACTTGTGTTGTGTCAGTCGTATACTTTTAATTTAATTTTTAATTTTAATATGGCTGTATGGAAAAAAAAACTGCGTCAAACCCCATCAGATGCATCAAAAATACTTCTTTTGTGATGCACAGAAAAGTAATAGCATGCAACGTGAGGGTGAGTAAATGATTTTAGTGATGCTTTCGGTCTTTATTTATTTTTTTGCCTTCATTTTCAGTTGAAGACCTACCACAGCTTCTCTGAAGATACGATCTGATATCCTGAGGCATTGCCAGAAAATACTGAAACCCAACAACAGGTTTCTGCTGAACTGGTTATGGAAATACATGGACATTACCAAACGTAGAAGGACAACAATTGAGATAAGGCAGATTAGTGATTCCTTGTCATCAGCTTTTTTTAATATACATTTTTTTCAGATTCTCCCTCGAACTGTTTCTTCTTAATGCTAATACGGTCACATTCTACCAAATCCCATTACCAAGTTAAAAAGCCATTGTATGGTGTAACGTTAGTACGGAATAACCAAAGTCAACTGACCATATAAACAGTTTAAAATGAGTAGTTTGTATCAGGATATCAAGGAAATGCAGTCTGAATACAGAATTTCAGGGTCCCTAGTCATTTGCCTTGTTTTTCTCCCCACTGGGCCAGTAAAAACACGAAGGAGCGATTTGGCCTTTTATTTGAGCCACTGAATATATAAATTCATCACGCTTGGTTTAAAGTATGTAAGAGTTTGTTGGTGCATTTTCTGTTTTTGCATCAAGCCTGTGTTGCTTAAAAAAGGCTATTCTGGAGATCTGCGCTGTATATCAGTGCCGTTTCATTTTTGCAGCACAACTGGAATTTGGAAATAATTTCAATATTTTCCTACACTACAGTAAGGCTGCAGATGGACATGGGGAGAATAGCTGTCCGAGCAAACGTTCCTTGGTCGTTATCAGCTGCTGAGAAATAATTCACAGCTCAGCTATCTCAATATTAGCATTATATTGATAAAGGCTTTTAACACCCTGGTGCATACAAGGAATGCTTAAAAAAACAAAAAACTGTATGTTGTTCTTTCATCTGATGAACACAAAAGATAATATTTTAAAGAATATTGGTAACCAAATATTTGCTGGTATTTCATTATTTTTTGGTATTCAATATATCATTTACAAATGTTTGTGTGAACTATACCTTTAAAATTTGCCTATGAAAGTAGTAAATAAACGGCAAAGGCATCTTTCAGTAACTTTGGCTATTATTTCTCAAATTTATTATTCATACAAATAACATAATTTCTCTTTACACTGTGTGAAAACCATCTTTCACTAGTTGGACATGTGTAAACAAGATGCTATTTTTATTATTGCTTTTATTTAGTGTTTCCTCCACAGTATCTACTATACAGCATATACAATATATATATATATATATATATATATATATATATATATATATATATATCTTTAGATTTTTTTAAGGGCACTGCACTGCTGAAATGTGTTTAAAGCTGGTACAAAAAGATACAAAGCTGGCACTGGTACAAAAGCTCAAATATATGTCTTATTTATCCTATTTACCCCTATTAGTACCTTCAATGTATTGGTAACAAAGGTCAAAAGTTTAACATTTACACTTCCCTTACTGAAATATTCCCATGTTCAAGTGCTCACTGGGAAATGGTTTTAATCAGTAGCCTTTCCTGTCACACTGTTTTGTTCTCCTTTCAACCCCGATGTGTATGTGTGTCTGTCCATTAGAATATGTTTGTGTGTGTGTTCTTAGGGGATGGTGAGAGAAATATGCATTTGTTGGCCGTGACCCAAAACACACAGGCATCTGTCAACACCTCAATCTCCAGTGGGTTAATGGGGTTGCTCTTTTACGTAACAACTGACCATGATCTGCACAGCCTTCAGTGAGCTTCAAACGAGATTGATCTTATTTTAAATGAAAGCAAATCGACTGAATTGAAAAGCTGCATTTAAAGCAATTAGCTTTTATCATAAATGCATAAAGGATTTGGAGACGTTTACGATGATTCTAAACAGCTAACATTTACGAAAGTTCATTTTATAAAAAAGATTTGCATTTTGCAGTTAAACTACAGTTGAATTAAAAACTCATTACAAGTCTAGGCTCAGTGAATAACAAAAGAAACGTTTTGTAATTTAAAGTTTCAGATAAAAAAAGGATTGGTCTCTGTTTTAAGCTGACCCTTTATGCTGGTCCTTTTCCAACACATGACCAGCATAAATCAGCAAACGACCATCGTAAACCAGCAAAGGGCCATCTTAAACCAGCAAAGGGCCAGCTTAAACCAGCAAAGGACGATCGTAAACCAGCAAAAGACCATCGTAAACCAGCAAAGGGCCAGCTTAAACCAGCAAAGGGCCAGCTTAAACCAGCAAAGGGCCAGCCTAAACCAGCAAACGACCATCGTAAACCAGCAAAAGACCATCGTAAACCAGCAAAGGGCCAGCTTAACCCAGCAAAGGACCAGCATAAACCAACAAAGGACCATCTTAAACCAGCAAAGGGCCAGCTTAAACCAGCAAAGGGCCAGCCTAAACCAGCAAACGACCATCGTAAACCAGCAAAAGACCATCGTAAACCAGCAAAAGACCATCGTAAACCAGCAAAGGGCCAGCTTAACCCAGCAAAGGACCAGCATAAACCAACAAAGGACCATCTTAAACCAGCAAAGGGCCAGCTTAAACCAGCAAAGGACCATCTTAAACCAGCAAAGGGCCAGCTTAAACCAGCAAAGGACCAGCATAAACCAACAAAGGACCAACTTAAACCAGCAAAGGACCATCTTAAACCAGCAAAGGACCAGCTTAAACCAGCAAAAGGACCAGCTTAAACCAGCAAAGGACCATTGTAAACCAGCAAAAGGACCAGTTTAAACCAGCAAAAGGACCAGTTTAAACCAGCAAAGGACCATCTTAAACCAGCAAAGGACCAGCTTAAACCAGCAAAGGACCATCTTAAACCAGCAAAGGACCAGCTTAAACCAGCAAAAGGACCAGTTTAAACCAGCAAAGGACCATCTTAAACCAGCAAAGGACCTGCCATGCAGTTTGTGCCATAATATTTCTGGTGGCTTAAAATATTAGTTCACACAAAAAACAACATACAATTGATTAAATGCAAATCAGCCAGTGGCTACTGACAAAAACAATGGGGGTGAGATGTAGATGTAGATGTATTATGATCAGACCATTCTGTGCAAGAAACCCAACATTAAAAAAAAAAAAAAAAACAACTTTGTCTTTCTCTCTATTTAGTCCTTCTCTTTCTAGCTTGTACTTGTCTGGAACAATGCCTAAAACTTGATATTACAGGTACTTCCTGTTTCTGTTTTCCGCTTTAAGAAGAATCGCTTTATGTATGCCCCAGTTGTAACTCGGTTTGGATAAAAGTGTCTGCAAAATAACTAGATGTAATTTATGTATGTTCACTGCATACTGATCCACGGTTCAACTGTTTCTCATTTATTAGTGTCCAGAGGACTTTTGGGTAGACCTTTGCTTGGAAATTTGTTGGGGTTTTTTGTTTGTTTTTGTTTTTGCAATGATTTGTAAGATTTGCACAGCAATTACATATTAGCAGGTCACATATCAAATCATCAGTATAATTAGTGACATAAGTATCATTATTCTTGATAGATAGTTATGGACAGTTCACTAGTATCAAAAGAAATTAGGCCACCTATCAAAATTAGGTCCGCTTAGAACCCCATGTGATCCCTAAATAAATACATAAAGATATAAATGTAAAAACGTATAGCTTACTATAGTGCATAATAGAACAAATTAGTGCATAATGAAACTAATTGAATGTCATTTCTTACACTTGATTAACTTTTAATTAATACATAAATGTACTAAAATCCTTTTTAAGTGAAAATTAATAAGTTTGGTTTGACATCAACACTTAGTTGAACACAAAAGTAATGAAAAATGATTGTGAATATGTATGTAAGGTCAAAATAAGCTATAAAGCTAACCTGTATGCTATGCTAGTACATAAGTTAACGAATACAGACATTAATTATCATTGTAACGTAGTTTAAACAGCATTTCTTATAACATGGAATTGTAATCGGGCACTAAAGAGAGTGCCTATTAAAAGTAATTTGAGCCAATGGGATCGCTTGGGGTCCTAATGGGACCGGATTTCAAGGAATTGATTGGTTCATACCATGAAATGTAACATTTAACTACCTAAAACATCGGTGTGCTTTTTAAAGACTAAATATGTATTACAAATTTATGAAAGGTTGAACACAGATTCCAATATAACAGTATAAGCTGAATGTGTATTGTGATTTAGATGCTAAGAGCAGGAAGCCCAAGCCCTGAGACAGTTATCTTTTGTCTTTCAGTTCTTGAACATTTGGTAGGTGTCCCAAATCAAGTGTGCTCTCTAGCACCTATGCCTTTGAATGACACTTGGATGCTAAATAGGTCAAGGATCGGGAAAGTTCCTGTTCTGCATCTGCATACTTTTGTTGTACTGGTCTCCACCTCTATGTACTCCTCCCCCTTGAACCATATAAACTTCACTGTGCTAGGTGTTTAGTTAAGATTTTTTCCTTGGAGATTGCTTGACGATTTTCTTAAAGATTTCTTGCAGATGACTACAGCAACGAAATGAAAACCAACTCCTGCTTTACCAAGAATCTCCTTTTCAAAAAGAAGCTAAAAAAAAAGTTTCCAACATATTCAAACATTTTTAGCATGATACCGATGCATAGGCAAGATAAGACGGCTATGCATCTGTCTGGAAATGATAACCACAAGCGCTCATTACTTGTGTAACATGCTGAAATAATCAAAAACCAAATTTGCCCTGCCAGTAACACGGAGGCTTTTGATGATTTACTAAAACCAATCGTATCACAGGAGACTTATGTAATATGGCATGCTATTATCAGCTGTTATATTCTTCTTGCTGGGAGGCATTCTCTATGATCTTTATGTAGTGTAGTGGAGCGCTGAAGGTCTCAGACCTGAGGGATAGTGTTCAAAAGGGACGTTTTTGTCCCTTTACGTTACTCGGTATTTATTGGCGCTCATAAGAATTACGTGGATTAAAATCAATCAAATCTATGCACACCAAAACCTAAAAGATCTTGATTAATGTATGAAAGAAACTGATAAGGTATCATACAGTAAATAGAAATGCAGGACTGATCAATAATTTTATCGTAATAGCCCACGCTTCAACTCTTGCTCACTTTTTCCACGTCCGGAAGGGTTTTGGAGCAAAGGGACTTGAGTCACGGAGAACAAAAAGCAGCTGCTAAGTACTTTTCCATGGAAATTTGCTGCTTTTTTGCTCGAGTGAAAGATTTGTTTAGCAATTATACATCAGCAGGTCACAGTGATGCCGTATCATTAGTGAGACGTGTATCGGTATTCTGCCTTTAACAGATTCGATTTAGCAGTTCATCATTTGAGAAGGTTTATGCTCCTATCAGAGATCAAGCATGAGCGCACTGAGCCAAAAATAAAGTCAGAAAGAGTCAATAATCGCGTTAGTCTCACAGTGGGAGGTTATTGTGGGTAAGAATAGAGTTTTTTGTGTCTTGATTATTAAGACTAAGAGAATCCATTGAGACCGCAGATGAGGTATTAGATAATGATGAGGCTGTTTATGAATCTGTCAGTCTGAGAGCGTTTTTTTCTGCGTTTGAAACTGTGCGAGTGAATCAGAATATGTGTGTGTGTGTGTGTGTGTGTGTGTAAGAGAAACTAGAAACAAGTCATTTAGTTCTTCACGCTTTAATATATTAAACACTCAAACATTTCATCGAAGCCTAAGGGTCTGGATGACTTTTTGGGAGGCTGATCTTTCACAAAATGCACCTTGATGTTTTTCCATCTGATCCTGGACTGTAGATTTTGGAAACAGAGTCATAGGCATTAAGTTGCTCTATTTGGGATTTCTAATAATATTATATATGTGTCCTCACCGCTATGACCATGGCATGCTGTTAATTACAAAAGAACTTTTTACAAAACAAAAGCATGTTATTTTAATAGTGTTTATGTATTATTATAGTATGTGTTCATGTTTTGAATTAGCCCTTATTTTCATATTTTATTTTTTAAATTTAAGTTTTAGTCATGTCATTCAGTTCGGGAATGCAGTAATTTTTAAATAGTTTTTTTGTATTTCCATTTAACCTCTTTATTTTTCAGTCATTTTTAAACATTTCATTTAGTCGTTTAGGCAGCATTTTAGATTTAAAAGTTTTTCATATAATAAATGTTTTCATTTATTTATTTAAAAATATATTTTATTACGTATTTTGTGCATTTTATTTATTATTAAGGGATACAAAATATTTTTAATAATGAAAATATTTTATAGCAATTTTTTTAGCATTTGAATTCAATAATAATTCATCTTTTCATTCATCTCTTCCATTCTAAATCGTTTTGACAGCATAATTTATCATTTAAATAATTTCATTATTTATTTCCCTTGTTTCTATTTCTATTTTAGATGTTTTTATTTGATTAGATCTTTTTATTTCTTTTTGCTCTCCATTTCAGCATTATTGTAATTCAAATTCATAGTTTAGTTGACAGTAACACAAACCACTGCACTGGAATAAATGCTAGAATACAGATTTTTTTAAAGTATAACCACGAGACTTTAAACTGTTTACTAACCTATTTTGTGTAGAATTACATGCAATTTTCAACTCTTGTAACGATCTGCTCAACAATAACAAAAGGGTCTGATTACTTACTGTAAATGAAAATCCAGACACAGAAGTATTATTATTATAGCAGAGGATCTAAAACAGTTGTTCCAAAACAATGCTAAACACATAAAACACATTTATGAAGGCTTTAAAAAAATTGTCACTTGAAAGCATATTGTCCCACAGACTTCCATTTTAAATGCAGTTGTTTTTTAAAAGAGGGACATTCCTTCGAGACTGATACGACACTCAGATCATCAGCTTCAGACTGGTCTAAGAGGCCAATGAAACATTTAACAGGACATTAAAGCGAGAGTTATAGAGACTAAACCAGAAGCCCACGCTGGAAGCTTCAGGAGGCCGTAGCTCCTCTCAGAGGCCGCTTTATGAATCCTCATAGTCATAAATCGGCGGTTATTTCTGGTAGCTGTCATCAGAGGCGTTTGGAGCCGCCTCTGGCATGACTTTATTTCAAGGATGGGTTGTTTATCGCGGCGCGGCACAGCTGATTAACCTGCTCGGATGAGTTTATCGTTCAGGGTGCTGAAGGAGATTTGTGAGCTTGTGTGTTCACAGATATCGATGCCGTCGCCTTTTGCTGATCCTCAAGGGCGTCTAGCGCGTAATGCACTCAAGTGTCTGTACGTGGGTTGGCTGATGAGTTTGCAGTGCCTTTGGGTGAATGGTTTCTACATTTCCACAAACAGAACAAAGAGAGGCATGAAGAGTGGTTTCGTTTCACAAGCGCGGTGCTTCCTTTAGTACGCTTCGCTTGTTTGATACTGGCCTGTAAAATAAACTACACTGTGTTTTTGTCCATTTTAAATGAAGTGTCTGGAATATAGTCATCTGTAAGACACAGCATAAAGGACTTAATGTCAGTGTACATTTAATAAAATAACCTATTTATTTTCGTATTAAATATCATAGCAGTAAAAACTATTTTAAGCATAGCAAACGCTATGATTTATATTATGCATGTATTTTGAAAATATTATAGATTATAATAATTACCTATTTAATTTGTATAATAAATAAATAAATATAACAAAATAACATTCATGTATATTTGTATATATGTTTATATTTAAATATACCAATTGTTTGTCAGTAAATAAGTATTTTGATTGTAACAAATGCTATGCTTTTATTATTTTAGTTTAGTGCTGTCCAACTATGAATTATGATTGAATGCATGTATTGTTTACGTGTGTGTATACTGTGATATTTACTATGTATATAAATACAAACACATGTATATTTTTAAGAAACATTTTATTTTTATGTATTAAATGTATTTTTATTTATTTAAAATATAAGAATATAAATAAATAAATGTATGTACATGCATGTATATATATATATATATATATATATATATATATATATATATATATATATATATATTATAACATCCATATGTTTTTTGCTTTATGTGTGTTTATTTATTTATTTATTTATTTAATGAATAGCTTATTTATTATATGCATAACATGGTCAGCTCTGTCATGTTTTCCTTTTTACGTCACAGGCTGCTGCTTTTTGCCTTTTTGGTGCCAAATATGCGATTTCCGCTGGAGTCTATTGATTGCACAAAGCAAAACGCAGTTCTTTATAAGGAAATCGCTCTTAGAAATCAGACTCAGAAAGCTCAGTTGCTTC
The DNA here is from genome assembly GCF_018831695.1 of Puntigrus tetrazona. NCBI lineage: Eukaryota > Metazoa > Chordata > Actinopteri > Cypriniformes > Cyprinidae > Puntigrus > Puntigrus tetrazona. Next base: position 5,679,492 of record NC_056701.1, on the reverse strand, counting down.
CACTCAACAATCACGCGACATTAGCAAAGATATGTCATTTATCACACTAATCGCGAGCCACGCACACAGTGGCATATTCTGACTGTGCAGTCCAAAGCATGAGTATAGTGGCACAAACTTTTATTCCAGTCCAGTTTTTTATCCCAGTCAGTCGTGCTGTTTATTTCCCGGACAGGTCCAGCCAGTGTCACTTCACATACAGCCATTGTTTGACACTTAACAGTCCCAATTCTCAAATGTTTACCTTGGTTCCACAAAGCGAAAACTTTCCCTTGTGAAATACCAGCTTGCTCAATATATCTGCGACGGGGTGAAATCATTTTCTGCCGTTGTAATAGTTTTATAAAGCTCGTTTGTTGTAGTTGTTTGTGCGTGTGAATCTCTAATCATGCTTCGGGTTTTAAAGCCATCGCATTTGTTCCGGTTGTATTTCCTTGCTCATTGTCCCACCGAGGTTATATTTTCAGATCGAACATCCCAGGAGGAAATATGGATCGCCAAGATGCTGCACATCAAATGTTCAAACGTCAAGCTCTTTTTTTATTCTCTGAGCAGATTGCTTTAGGCCAGGTTTCCATCTGCTTCTCTGATGCCCGCGCGTCTGAAGGTCTTTTTAAGGTACGTCACAGAACGCTTTTGGTTTTTAGTTTATCGTTTGCTTTTATGTCATTCCTAAAAAGTTTATCTGAGTTTGAACTGAGCAGGATTGTTGAAAAAAAATGAAACGTTTAATGTTGTTTTAGTCTAATTGGGGGAAATGTTTAACATGCTGGTAAAGCTCATAATAATCCTGATCAAATATTTAACATTTCAAACATGTATTTATTGACCCTGCTATATGCGCTTTTACAGTTCAGGTAATATTTTAACATCTATTTTCTTGTTTTATTACATATTTAGAGAACCAGAGCATGAACAGGGTGGATGTTTCATCTTATATATATATATATATATATAACTCTCATATAAGCGGTATTAATATTGTTGTTTTACCAAATAAATAAATATATATATATATATATATATATATATATATATATATATATATATATATATATATATATATATATATATATATATATATATATATATATATATATGTATTTTTAAGCCCCATACCTTTTTTATTTTCCCCATTTAAATCAAATCAAACTCTAAAATGATTTGCCAGCATCACGATTAATATAAATTCACATTTAAAACATTGCTCCTGAATACTTTTGCAAACGTTATCCGGTACACAATCGCACAGTTATCAGATGATCACAGAAACATGGGCACTCAGGTATCTCATTATTTCCTCTCATAAGACAAACGGATGAGCTAAATTTCCCAAGTGGCGAATTTTGTGGGCCTAAAAGCCGATGACATGGTGATATCTGGTCGTTCATCTTCGGGACTCTCCTCTCCAGAGACCAATGAAATCATTAGTCACTGCAGTACTTAGTCCATTTACAGCTTTTACTGAAAAACAAATCAAACCTGCAGATGCGGCACATTGGTTAAAGCCTGGGGCTGGAAGTCAGAAGAACGCCGGGTCGGATCTTCACGGGGACCGAGCTGTCATCCGTCAACCGTGCTGAAAAACACCTCACCTCTTGTTGCTCCAGAGATTCAATCCTGGGATAAATGCTGTGACACTTGCTTTGGGAAGCGTGTAATTAACCGTGCATGATTCTAGCTTCAGGTCGCAAAGCACTTAATTCCAACACATTTCTCCTGTTCCTCCACTTTCATTTCCTCTCCGGATCCACTTTGGATAAAGCCGAGCGTCGGATAGATCTCACAGACTTAATGACCCGAGGAAAGTGCTTGGGTGACGGCCTGCAATCTTGTGGTGCTGTGTGAAGACGTGCTGCGGTCAATCAGCGCGACCAGAGCCTCCGCAAATGCCTGATGTCAGCAAACTGTAGGAAGATGTTTTCGCTCAGACGTTGCTCTTCAGTATGAGATCTCAGTTATGTTTATATGAAGTATAACTTTGTAGCAAGATTTTTTTCCCCCTGAAATTCCGTTAATAAATCAGAACGAGCCCGCTGCTGATATTGCTATAATGTGAGACCTCTTTGCAAACTTTGGAAGAGATGTTTTCTCAAGAACAAACATCTGAGAAGCAAGAGACGTGGCCAAAAAGTAATGCATTACTTTAATTAGCAGCTCACGTTACTCCCAACACTGACCTTATGGTTAATGGAAACGTTCTGAAGATGAATGAATTAATGTATTTATTCTCATTTGTTTGCTTGTTTCTTCAGTGCAGCACTAACAGAGCATGGCGTCAATTAAGAGAACACGTAAAATGCAGTTATTTTAATTAAAAGGGTCTGCTAAATGTACATATATATTTTTCTTTGCCGTTGGAGGACTATTTTGTAGCCTTATCCTTCTCCTGAAGGCTACAAGAAAACATTAGACCTATATTCTTATCTAAGCCATAACTTCATGCACTTCTCGCTCCGGAAAGCCCCCCGGGAATGGTGGGAAATCAAATTCTGGTGCATGCTCCATTATAACAGTCCAAGGTGTTCTGCAGTCCTTTCCACAAGACCACAATTGCCTATGGTGAAAACAAAAACACAAGATGGCCTGATGTGTGCCAGATGACTGTGCCGAAAAAACAAGTGTTGAGCCGACACTAAAAAATATGTCCAGATGCACATTTTTGGCTTGCATTTGAAACGGAAACTGCCTCTCAGGGTCAACTTTGTCACAAACTATCGTTTACGTCCAGCAGACACAAGTCTCATGGAAGCAAAACTCTAAAGCAATGCCAAAGCTAATAAATGGGGGAAAACAGACACCACTGGGGGATGCTGTATATGGTCAGATATAAGATGTTTCATGTTGTGCCGGTCTATATTGGAGTGTATTTACACTAAGTGCAAATAGTCGGCCTTATTAGCAGAGGCTATTTACACTAAGTGCAAACCTCTAAAAAGCACCTCTCTGGATGTCGAATGGATGCAAAGTTTTTGACAGTTTTGATTTGCATTTCTTTGACGCAGTCGGTTTGATGTCTCTTCAAGACGCCCGCTTCTTGTTTAGCCTGTTATGGCCGTAAGCAGCACGAAAAACAACTTTTGTTCAAATTCTGAGCGTATTATAAGCCATTTGGCCAAGAAAGTTTGCTAATAGGACCTTCACCTCTTTAGTTCATCTTGATCTCACGATCAAGATCCTTCGTAATCAGTAAACTTCTTATTTGGCTTCATTGTGTTAAACGTTTAGCGTGCATGGAAAATAACCCAGCGTTTAGAGGTTGGTGAACGCAGTGGCCAATCACAGGTGTTCAAGAAATCAACAGACACAGTGCGTCTCATCTTTCGTATGTTTCGCCACAGTTTCAAAGACAAATGTCCACCGAGTGATGCTAAACCACAGGTTCGATACGTGAAGACCGGCATTTTTATGTGTATTTATATAGGTGTGTATTCAAAATTTAAGTATCCATGGACTAATTGTTAAAGCTCTATCATGTTGTTAATATGCCCCACACCAAATCCAACCCTAAACATACCCCAGAGTGTCAAGAAATGCAAAACCGATATAAAAATACATTGATTGATGCAACCGTGTCATTTCAGTTTCCTTTTACACAGATTTGAACTGTTTTGTCAAACAGTAGATTTTAATACGTGAGCTACCGAACAAACCCACCGTCTATTAAAACACATCGATATGTGTGACGCTAACGCTAACGCTTACCAGCATATTGATATTGTTCAAGTCACATGGCGCCCTTCAAGTAATTGTGCGAAAATTGCGCTTTATTAATGAAAAGTCTGTGTGAAAATGAATAAAAGGCGTCAGAGTTTTACTGGCTCTGTGTTCGGTGATACGTTACTTGTTGGTACGCATTTTGTGTCTCACTAAAAGCGCACTCCAGGCACGCTTTATGCCATGAAACCAGGTAGGTTTTAACCGAGGAGCTTTTGACTGTGTGGGAAAATGCATGTTTGGCGAGGAGCGAGAGAAAGCGTGGCGTCAGTTGCGTGAGATGGCGGCCCTGTTAAATAGCAGTAAATCCTGATTATTACGTCGTGTAAATAGAACCCATCAATACTTGCACACAGTGTAAATGGCATATTGCTAAGAAAATACGCCATTTTCACTTAGTGCAAACAGCGTCTCATTGTTATTTGCTCTTAGTGTAAATAGCCTCCGCCGCTATATGCTCAGTGCAAATATCCGTTGCCTACAGGGGCGCAGAAATGAGCGGGACAGCAATGTAATGTTACTTTTCTTTATTTTCATTTTAAAGTCTAATTGACAAATTGTATTTATGTATTTTATCTCTTACTTTTAAGCAAATACACTGTTGGCCAATCATGCCTACCAGTAATTTGCATCATGTGATATTATTTTCGTGTATTTTCTTATATTTACTTTCAATTGCAATCACAGATGAGGCAGATATGTGCTGTAATGAATGCTAGTTATCACTGTGTTTGTTACCTGACGACTGGGAAAAACACACACGAACCACATGCTGTTGCAATCATGTGTTGAGAGAGAGAAAGAGAGAGAGAGAGAGAGGTGTTCAACATTAGCATCATGTGATTATTTCTTTCTTAGTGTTTAAAGAAGATGACGCAAGACCGACCAACCCTTTCATTCGTAATGGGCCGCTATTTGTTGTGCCTTTCCATATAGTGCCAAATTAGGCTAGTTTGTAAAAAAAAAGGTCAGTACCAGGAAGAGTAACGTGAAAAGGTCTTTTGTTAGGTTCACTTGATTGCTGTCATCCAGTTTTATTCTACACTAATTACTGATTTTTTGTATAGCCCACATCCCCTGGTATTTTTTTAAGTCTGTTGGGAATTGTTCTTTTATAGTCACAAAAGAAATGCTAAAAAAGTACCTCAGACATGCTCTTTCTTTCTCTACCCTCCCCATGTCCTTGGAACCAGTGGGGCCGGGTTCATGAAAACCTTCTTAGGACAGTCACAGAAGTTAGGAAATGTCAAAAGATAGAATTCAGGACACCGTAAGAATGTTCTGATTTCAGTTTTGAAAAAGTTCTTTAGAAGTTCTCATATATGTAACATGAACAGTTCTTGCTAAGACAATCTGATACAGTTAATCTAAAACAACTCGAATGTCTTACCTTTGGGGTTTTAAGATTAGGAAGTTATACACTGTAAAAAAAATATATATATATTATATATATATATATATATATATATATATATATATATATATATATATATATATATATATATATATACACTATTGTAATCTTTCTACTTAAAAAGGTGTTTAAATCAATGTGTTGCCATTTCTAAAAATGATTGGTGTAACTTTAACTTAATTTTAACTTTAATAGCAGTTTCTAAGTAAAATTTTCTCACTTTTTTTCTCAGGATAACTTTATGATATTTAAGAAGATTCTTTTCTAAAATTTTCAGTCTACAAAAATAAATATAATTGATAAAAGGCACCTATTACCCAAAATTAAAAGTTTGTGAGCGTAACGACACTACAATGATAAAAAAAAAAAAAAATACACCCACTACTTATTTTGTAATCCCCATTAAACCAGACATTCATTAGTTTCAGCCTCGGACTTCATTCCACACGTGCACACGGCAAACAAAAGCGGAAACACTTCGAGTCGTCTTGGATTGTTTGAATCGCTCGATTCGCGGGAGAAGTTTGCGTCGCGTTCTTTAACGTTCCATCTGGAAACTAAACTTTTGAAAACTATGTGGAATATTGGTGGCGTGGAATCTTTAAAACGCAGCGGTCTGTTATTGTTGTGACATTTCCACGGCCCGAACGTGACACTGAACGAACCGAGGGTGAGTAAATCACAGGAGTCATTTTTGTGTGCTGTCCCATTATAAAACATTCTATAAATCCGGTCCCATCTATCAAACCAAAGACAGTTAAAAATGGCTATATGACACCTTGAATGAGGCTAGAAATCCTATGATGTTAAACTGAAAGTCTGAGCTGTATATTATTTGAGTAATTGAAATGCTGCTTATTGATTTCACATTTGACGCTGTATATTTTCAGCTGACAGGTCCGTGGCGCCCTGTCCATTCACTCTCCGAGCTTAATGTGTCTAGAGACCTTGTGCTGCCTGCTGCTGCTGCTGCTGCATCTTACTCCAATATATAACGTCTATATGTTGATATCCATGATGTCCATAACCTCTACAACGTGGAAGTGATGCGCTGCCTGCTTAAAAATAACTGGGAATCATCTATGCGTAATCACATAGGCTACTCTACGCGCTCATGCTTAAAATATTAGACGCGTCTATGACGCCCCAGACACTAGGAGCATGCAGACGCGCGCTCACTTTGCTCTGGTGGCAGTGACGCGTCATATTTACAACGCAGAAGCAGCGGCTGCGGGTCTCGCGCACAGAGAGCTATAAATACAGGAGCGCGCGCGGGTCACTCCACAGTCCGCCGCGCGCTCTCGGCTTTATACACCTTTACATTATGCTTTCTCGGACTTTGAAGACCACAGCACCACTGACGCTAGTGAACATCGTTGTTTAGGCTGCAAAGACACTTGTAGTCCTCCTGGAATATTTTTTTTTTTTGGGGAAAAGTAAAAAAAGACTCGGACGATGGGAGTCTGATATCGCCTGTTTCACGGACTGCTTCTTCTTTCTTCTTTTTTTTTTTTTATATTGGGAAAAGATATAAAATGCAGATTTTAAGGTGAGGCGATCAGCATGGATGATAAAACTTTGCATGGCAAATATGTTCTCATTTTTGCATTAAAATAGACAAAGATGCGATTAGATACTCCAGAATATGTGTGACAGAGCAAATAAAATAATAAAGTAGCAGAAAAAGTAATAAATAAAGTAGTTATTCAGATTGCTATGATAATTATTGGCGAATAGAGACAAATTAACAAAGTACATTATATTTGAAGAGTTGATTTGAAAAACAGATTACTCCACTTTTAACTGTTTTCGAAAAACTATTTTTTTCATAACGCATTTCAGTTCATCTGTCAAAATGCAGTTGGGTTATTTTGATTAGGTCACAAAATGACAAAAAAAAAGACAGCTAACACTTTAAAACAATAAAAACGTGAAGAAGAAGAGTCTTGCTTTTGCTAAATAAATTGCTAAATCTTGCTATCTTGGTATTTTCAAACAGTTGTTTAGTTCTTCTTACAGAGGTGAATGGTCAGAAGTGTTGAAATTTCTCATGTACCCTACGGAAAGGAAATTGTGCAAACACAGTGTTCCTATTCACTAAAGTTTTCTAAAAGGTGTGTGGGTGCATCATTTCAGACCTCTGGACATAATTGCCCTCACTGAACGTTTGTACACAAAACAGGAAGGGATGTAATCACTCAAACACATTAACTGATTAAGCGGTCCCAAAAAAAAAACAGTGCTATTTTTACCCATTTATTTACAGGTTGTTCGCTAAAGAGGTGTTCCTAAACTCGCCCGCTTCTTAAATGAGCGCTTCTATGCTCTTTTCTCCGTAGACATGTATCTCTAAGCTCAACGGTGCTCAACCCACTATAGCCACGGAGATGTTAGCCGTCCAACACTACAACAGTTCAGCCCTGGATGTGAACGAAGGCTTCGGGAATCAGACCCAGCATGTGCCCGACGTGGCCCAGGTGTGCTGCAGGGAAAACCTGAACATCACCACCGACCCCACGGCAGCGGGCCTGTCCATGACCCTGGGCATCGTGTCCAACATCGTAGCGCTGATCATCCTGGCCAAAGCCTACGCCGGCTGAGGAAGCGCTCCAAAGCCACGTTCCTGCTGTTCGCCAGCTCTCTGGTGGTCACGGACCTCGCCCGGTCACGCTCATTCGGGCGCCCTGGTTCTGCATCTCTACGTGTCTGACTCCGGCGGACTTTGCAACCAACCCGATGCCACCTGCCGCTTCCTGGGCGGCAGCATGGTGTTCTTCGGCCTGTGCCCGCTGTTCCTGGGCTGCGTCATGGCGGCGGAGCGCTGCATGGGCGTGACGCCTCCTCTCCTGCACTCTCGGTCATTTGCATGGCCCACACCAAGATGGTGCTGGTGATGATATGGCTGCTGGCTTTATCCGTGGCGCTGCTGCCTCCTTTGGCCTGGGCACGTGACACCTACCAGCACCCGGGGACCTGGTGCTTCATAAACGCGTGTTGAACAAACACCAGCATCACGGACGTCATATTTGTGCTGCTGTTTTCTGGACTGGGACCGGCTGCGCTGGCCGTGGGCGCTGGTCTGCAACACCATCAGCGGTGACGCTGGTGAGCGCCCGCCTGCGCAAGAAGAAGTGCCACCGCAGGTCGTAAGCAAATCACACGACATAGAGATGGTGGCACAGCTGGTGGGCATTATGGTCACTTCTTGCATCTGCTGGAGCCCTCTGCTGGTAAGTATGGCCACTACAACTTAACCTATCTATCTGTCTATCTGTCTGTCTGTCTGTCTGTCTGTCTGTCTGTCTGTCTGTCTGTCTGTCTGTCTGTCTGTCTGTCTGTCTGTCTGTCTGTCTATCTGTATCTGTCTGTCTGTCTATCTGTATCTGTCTGTCTGTCTACCTGTCTATCTATCTGTCTATCTGTATCTGTCTGTCTGTCTATCTGTATCTGTATCTGTATCTGTCTGTCAACCTGTCTATCTGTCTGTCTGTATCTGTCTGTCTATCTGTATCTGTCTGTCTGTCTGTATCTGTCTGTCGTTTTATTGTTCTATCTATCTATCTATCTATCTATCTATCTATCTATCTATCTATCTATCTATCGATTAAGGACTGTAGACTGAAAAAGCTTTTCAATAAGCTCCAAGTACTTTACATCAAAACATGAAATATTCATAGGATTCAAGAAGAAACCGAACTCATAATTGTAGTAAAAGTATATTAAATCAGTATGAGGATTAAGATATGTATGATTTTGTTAAATGTTGAAAATACTGTTTATAATAGTTTTTATTTTTTTTATTCGATGCATTAATATAAAAAGTGACAAAGTACACTGTTTTGTTTTTTTTTGTTTTTTTTTTATAAATACTGCCTAAAATTTTGATGAATAGACAATTAGATCTAATTGGTATAGCCTTTTAGGATAAAATACAACCGTTTTTATCTTACATCTTGTTTAGGTTCACAGAAATGGGAAGGACAAAATGTCTTAAATGTTTCTTCTATACAGAGATAAGATTAAAAAGATAACAGTTTCCTTCTTTGGTTTTTCTAATGAGAAAAAAGGAATTTCAGGTATTTCCTCAGCAAAAATGTCAACCGTCTCAAACTGTGTGTAGATTTGCCAAGTCTGCATGTCAGAATTCAAAGAATTTAAATTTCCTCGAAGAAAGACTTCTGTATTTTGATGTTCTTGACAATAAAAAAGCCATGCATTTCATTTAGATATTTTTACGTTATCTTTTGAGGTTAAAATCAGAACTGAATGCTTTGTGAGGATAGAACACAACTGAGGATTTATTAAACCTCACAATCCTTACATGAGCAACTTCTAATCAATCGCATTTTCCGGGTTTGATCTTGGTTCTGACTAGTCTTTAGTATTCTGACTACTACTGATTTTTCCTGTTTTCCTCCCAGATCTTCGGTCTGATGTCAGTCATCCGCTCGTACAGCTGGAAGATGATGGAGGATGATCTGAAAAACTACAGGACTTTAATGGTTACTGGAGTGCGTCTGGCCGCTGAACCAGATTCTGGACCCTTGGGTCTATATCCTTCTACGCTCGGGCCGTCCTGAGAAAAATCTACCGCATAACCACGGGCCGCAGTGACCTAAAAGGAGCACATTTCGGCGGTGGGAGATCAGCTCCTTCCAGAACTCAATAAAAGCACAATGTCCGGAACTGATGGAGGGAGTCCAGAGTATGAGTTCCACCACATGGAAGAGAGCGGGAAAATGGATAAAATGCTCTAAAACCGCAGAGACTTCAATAAGAGTTATAACTGAGCACAGTGGGGTTCTGGAAGTAAAAATCCCATTCATTTTCCTTGTACAGAAATTGACTTTACCGACGATCTTTAATTTTTGTGGTATTTAAATTGCCAAATTTTGGGGATTCAGTTCCTAACCATGCAACAAAAACATGCACGCTTTTGAATTAACTTTACACATGAAGTATATTGTATTTCACACCATCATTATTACACTATCATCATTTCATACATTACTATTGTTTATAATTTATTCATACTACGGGGCATTGAAAGCTTGAATCTGATTGGCTGACGGAGATTCTGAGGCGTGCAATGTTTTTTTTTTTAGAATCGCACAGAGAACGTAGTTCAGGCAGCTCTTTGACCGCATTACAGCTCCATATCACCACGCCAAATGGTTTTTATTATTTCAAAGGTCTTACAACCATAGATGTACAATAGTCAGTATTTGGAGTGGATCACAACCTTTCATTTGGTTTAGTTGTCCTAAAACTAAAACAATACTTCGTTCTCGTCTTAGGATAACTGACCTTTTTTGATCCGCTTCAAATGCTGACTACTGTATGTCTATGCTTACAACAGCAAAATAACCAAAACCCACAACGACACTAGCAAACAAATAAATATAGTAATCAATATGATAAAAAACGGGCAGCCTATTTCCGTGTTTTGCCACAAAATTATGTTTTATTATATACCAGAAAGCACATACTCGATCACTCCCGCTCTCTCTCCCTCACACGCATCAACATAGGTTGAGATGCCTTAGAAATAATCCTACTTACAATAGCGATTATTCCTTACACGCTGTCCATTCACAATACTTCACGGTAACTCATTCTAAAACAATGAAGTACTTGTATTTTTGTTTCATAGCCATTTCAAATAGGTACTGCTTTGTCTTGGTTTGTATTGTTGATTGAAATCGTAAATCTCTGCTGAACAATTTTCTAGAATACCTGTGGAAAATGAACTGGAAAATAGTTCTGGAACCAAGGCTGCTCAGTCACAGTAAAGGTAAACAGTGACAGGATTCTGTATAGAGCCGACATGCAGTATTACATGCACCAGATGGAGATATATAAAAGTCAAATAATGAATAATACTGTAAATATCACTGCAACCTAAATGACTAAAGGACTTTTACATGCGCATGATAATACGTTTCACTGTGTTCTTGTTCATGTAACGTTTGTGTCTTGTTCCTAAAGCCCTGCTATGTGTGATCTTGAAAAGCTATGGAATGTAGAAGCTATACAATGTTATTTTGACCAATAAAGGTTCACTTCAGGAAGAATCTCAGTTTCTGTCTCTGTCCACTTCTGGGGTGCTGCATTTAAATTGGTCCTCTCAGAAAAAGGTGCAAAGCTGTCACGTGCCGATCTCTTAAAAGTACATTTACTCCATATAGGCTTCCTCCAAAAGTACATACAGTTCCTATAGGGTAAATATTTAGTTTTTATAATAGGTAAATACAATAGCTTTTTTTTTTTTTTTTTTTTTTTTTAAAAGGTACTGGTTTAATGTCTATAAACTATAAACATTTTGTTTCCCTGAGTTTGGAGGGCTGTTTATTAATATCAAAACAAGAAATATCTTACGCATTGTATTTTTTTTTTTACTTTTTAGTTATTATAATTGCACCAATTTCAAACCAAAGTCATCTTAAATAATGCAAGTTAGTTATCAGCCACAGGATCACGCTGCTCTTTCTGTGATTTGTCTATTTCCCGTTCCACCGGAGGTCACATTTTCTTTGTGTTGCATCGCCCCCAAACGACCGAGCCCGTGTCCTACCACTATTTATTACATATTTTGAAGGAAAAAAGTCATATTTAAAAAGAGTCATCCATGTGTCATGTTTAAATACGGTGTCTCGGTTTAAAACTGCACTTTGCATTGTGTTAATGCATACGAAATTTGACTGATTTTCTCAGCTGGCGCCTTCCTTTAGCAAGCGAGAGAAATGTTTGTTTTTGCAGTCGCCAGTATGAATGACAAAGCCACGCCCTCTCCATTCACTTGTCTGCGGCTGACGAGCCATCGAATGATCCTATTGGCCCACTGATATCACGTGTCACTGCTCCAGCTTAGCGCACGCTGATTTTCTCTCCAGAGCGGCAGAACAGTGGAAGTCTTGTCGCTGCGCTGGTGAGTAGAGGGCAAAAGCGTAAATGTAGTTTAGAACGTTTTAAGCTGCCAATATATCGAATAAATACGTTTTCATTTATCATAAAGGTGTCGCTTTAATGCTTACATGCAGCAGAAATGTATGCAGTTCGATAGCAAACGGCTGCGACTAGCGATTAGCATGGTTAGCTCTTTATGCGTTTCACAAAAACAGCGACAGTTGAGCATCGCTTGAAGGTTTTCTTATACTTCAAACGATTTAAGTGTTTTTGTTCTGTATTTTTTCCAGTTAAAGTAACACCTCGACACAGTTTTTAGTTGTTTTGGGGCAGGGTCGCGACCATTTTATCTCGTTCGGTGGCTTTGGTCGCGTCTCAAAACCAAATGCGTAACGTTATCGTGATCAGAAAGCGTTTTTGGGAGCACCCAGCCGGATACACGTGCACAGACTTAACACGATCGCGACGAGCGTGATGTTAAAGCGAAATGCTGTATTAATGGAGGTAGATGTTTGCGCAGACTCCCCATTGTTTGACTGCGTTAAAATGGCCGCACAGCTGCGATGAACGCTGCGTTTCCCGTGTTTACTTTCAGCGTTGCGTTGCTTGAGAGTACCATATCACGTTTACTTGCGTGTGGGGTTTATGTAGGAGATGTCGTTATATTTATTTAGCTGGTCTGTTTTACATTTTACAGAGATACGGGGCGGTTTCGGCGTCAACAAGTGCGTGTCCTGCTTGTTAAATGGGCACAAATTACATAACGGAGTGATATAAGTTTCACCGTGAAGACAGATTTTAAGTTGAATAATTGCACATTTTTGTTTCTCCAAAGTGTATTTGCACCAGCGCTTAAAGACGCTTAATATATGCACATGTATTTGTTGTTGTTTTTAAGTTTAACATTATTATATTTTCATTCTTTCGCTCTGATGTCACCCATGTAATGTGTTGGGGTTAAAAAAAAAGTTTAATATATTTGTTAATTTAAATATAATATAAAATGATTAAATGGTAAAACTATAAAAAAATGGCATATGGTGCAATGCATAAAAGAACATTATATAATGTGACAATATAAACAAATTTTTTGCACTTGCTCATATTTAACAATACCTTGCTGACTTTTAACGCTAAGGTTTTGTGGCACATTTAAAAATTTAAAAAAGTTCTGTGACCCGCCTCTTGTCTTAGTTGAGTTTCTGTTGTGTGTTGGCCTCAGGCCACTATAGTTGTCATGTTGTAGCTCTTTATAGCAATAATAATGGTAGAAAGACATGTTTCACAGCTGTGGAGCAGCAAGTGGCAGGCTTCAGATGGAATTGTGAGGTCAGCAAACATTTTCTGGCAGTTTGCGATGATCGGAAAACACATTTTTAGCTATGTGCCTAAGATTTCCAGTCTATAAATAAAATTGGGTTTCAATCTAAAAGGAGTTATCATAAGAGGTTTCTTGCGCTTGTGCTTGCATCTCATAGGCCTAGATGGTATTATGGGTTGTAATTAGTCAGTGTTTCAGTGGAGATCCGGATATGTGATGCTCCTGTGTTCTGTGAACATTTCCTAGGCTGCGTGTAGAAGGATAATATGGATTTGTGTGGAAGCTGAGTCAGAATTGCTCTAATTGCTTTATTATTACTTCCAAATTCTTTTCTTCAGTGACGTTTTTAATAAAAGAATGCCTTTTCCTAATCAATAAACCATAACTATACACTGTACTACACAGAAATTAGTTTTTGCTGCATTACAGGTTTAGACTGATTTATTATATACAGGAAACTGATTGTTTTTAATTACAGACCAACTGGAGCAGCATTCCTCTGCCACATATACACCAACACTGCCAAACTGAAGAACCACTTTGCAGCCATCATGGTAAATACATTTTTTACAAGAATACAAGATTTATATATGATTAATTCCCAGAAAAAATGAAGGAAATTGTCTCTAAATCTGCTGACTAGTGCTAATTATGGATCATACAGTACTAAATCATATAGTAATAATTTCACTAATATGCCAGTGGTCATGCTGAGATAAATAATAATTTCCAGCTTGTTTGCAAACTTGATCAGTGCGACTTTAGGTGTTTTTGAAAGAAGTTAATGAAAATGCCGTAAAATCAGTGGATTAAATATACTGCATTTTTTATATATATATATATATATATATATATATATATATATATATATAATATATATATATATATATATATTATCAATGTTAAAGACTTTTTCTCCACACTTTACATACTTGAGTTCAAAAGAACTGTTTATTTGGAATAGAAAATCAATTTTGACTTGATTGAATGTTTTTACTGCTGTTTAATGCATTCTTGTTTAAAAGAGATATTGAATTCTTAAAATAAAAAAATGTTGTTGAAACCAGCCTTTTGGATGATAGTTTGTGCCACGACCTTTGGTTTAACGTGTCACTTATGCTAATGTTTTTCTCTTTTTTTGTTTCAGTGAAGCCCCTCCTGTTCGCCACCGCTCCATGCGCATCTTCTGTGAACTAACACCGCCATGTGATGGCCAAACACTCTGCCATCTATCCCACCCAGGAGTAGCTGGAGGGGGTGCAGAACATGGTGTCCCACACGAAACGCGCCTCAAGGCAAAGTCTCGGATTGGCTGGGCGAGAGCAGGAGAAAGGAAATGCCAAAGTGAATTCCCTTGGAGTCCGACGGAGATGGCGAGAAAGAGACGTGAGAATATTTAATTCTCTTCTGTTCACTGTGTAATTTTTAATATCGATCGCATGGAGTGAGCTGGTATCTCTCATCTAACTGTCCCTCTTATCCAGTGAACCAAAGTTGTTGGAGGCAGCCCACGCGGTCCCTGCGTGGAGTCATGGCGTGTGGGGCTAGTCGCTAAAGGTCTCCCTGCTAAAGGGATCTTGACCTGGAGCTCGTGCTGCTGTGCAAAGACAAACCCACCATCACGCTGTTAAAGAAAGTTTCGAGAACCTCGCTGTGCAGCTTAAGGTAATGCGTCTGCATCATTTTTAAAGGCGCAAAGTAAAAAAACATGCATAAACCTCGATGATCTTTCTAACAGCTCATCACGGAAGAAAAATACGACGTTAAGCCATGCATCCGCGACGCCACCATCGTCATCAAGAACTCTAAAGAGCCACCCCTGACTCCTCACCATTAACCTGACGCCACCCCTCGTGAGGGAGGAGTTTGAGAAGCAGGCCGCCGGAGGTAGGTTTGAAATCACGTGCCTTATGGTTCCTCTAACCACCCCACAACCCCAGAGAGCAAATGCAGATGGGATGGACTCAGGCAGGGATATTGTTTATTGGGCCTTCAATGGAGCTTGGGGATATTGTGTACAGACTAGTCATGTGACACAGATTGTTATGTTTACTGCCACCTGAAGTCTCACAGTTCCATGCAGCGTGATGTTAGTGTTGTGGCCCAATATACAGTAACATAAGTGATGGGTAAAGCTTTAAATAAGACCCAGTACCCTTTTGAAGTTTTTTTAAAAGGAGAGTTTACTGAAGGCTTACTGAGAATTAAGAAACCAAATCACAAACCTTGTTGTTTGCATGTGTTCGTATAATGGAGAAAAGAGCGGTTTGCATTGCAGCAAAAATGAGAAGCAGAAAGAATTGGTTGAGTTCTGGTTAGTTCACGGGACTTGTTGACAGAGCCTTTCTCATAGAGGCTGGACGGAGGGCAGGAGGGTTATAGATAATGCTAGACATTAGGATACGTCTTAAATAATGGATTAGTCCAAAAGTGCTAATATATGGTCACAGTAAATCAATGGATCTCTAGTTTAGAGAATTATGGGCAGCATATTTTAGTTTAGTAAACAGCTTTCAGGGCTAGAGTGCTAGATATAGAAACACCGAGAATTGTTTACGGCAGGTAAAAGAATTGACCTTTGGCTAAATCCTGCTTTTGCAGCCTTTTGCCCTTTTTTTTTTTTTTTTTGAACCTTAGATAAATGTCTGTTAAGATTTGGTCTATGGAGGGTTTTAATCCTTGAAAAATGGTAAAATGTTACTACCAAGTCTTTTTCATTTCAAAGATTGCAGGGTGTATAATGTTAATAATTTTATGCAATGTTGTGGATGTTGCCATCTTACAGTTGTTTTTTATTAAAAAAAAAAAAAAAACGCTTTGCAGTTTTAGTTATTTCAGACCCTGGACCACAAAAAAATGTGTAAATGTTTTTCAATTTGAGATTTATACATCGCTCTAAAAGCTGAGGAAAAATATATAAATAGAATTAATAAAAAAGCAAGCTTTACTGTCCTTAAAAGCGACATTATTTTAGTCGATATTTAGGCCCAACTATTTGAAAATCTGAAATCTGTGGGTGCTAAAAATGCCTCCAGAAATCTATTTTCTGTCTAAATGAACTTCTCAAAAAATACTTATCAAAATGATTTAGAATTTTGTAAGTTTTATTTTATTTACTGTTTGAAATGTACAATTTTTACCATTTTTACTTAATATACTAATGATTTTGCCATTTAAAAAAATCAATAATAATGACCCGTACAGTGTTTTTTTTTTCTGGATATTGCTACAAATATACCCAAGAAAACTGGTTTTGTGCTCCATGGTCACGCTTTTACTTTAAACTTCTACTAAAGAAAATGGCAGATGATGATGCTTTGCATTCACAATTCAATCCAATTGATACAAAATGTGTGCAATTTACTACCATTTAAGCACACATTATTAAAAAAATGGCGCTTAACACATCTGGGTGGTTCCTTCAAAATTTATTGTAATCAATAGAAGCGATAACCGCCAAGTGTGGCGGGGGCTTAGTGAAAGGTCAATCGAGAGCCAACTTGAGGCGAACTCAAAGCCTAGCCCTATCTGTAGACTCCTCGGTTAGTGACGCCTGCCTTAGACCATCACAAGCCATCAGTTTTGCTGCAGTGTGGACTCGTTTTGATCATACCTCTTGTGTATCTGACTACTGCTGCCTGTGGTTCAAAATCTGATTCTCTCTGTCAAGCCTTCTAGTTTGTCAATTTTAGGGACGCTGGACCTTTGACCAACTGGACCGCTCTCTCTGTCTCGGAAGAGGCAAGGCAGTGCAGAAAAAAAAAAAAAAAACAAGGGCGAGGGGGAGGGTTCCCCATGTCTCACAAAGGCTTCAAATGCACTCAGATGTCACAGATACACAAGCCATAGAAGAACAATCACTCACTGTACACCTTAATGCCACAAAGGGGCTCTGTTCCAAATCATAGTGAGCTGCCTACCTAGGTGCCATCTTGAGGCATCATAGGTAAAGACCGTGACAGGAAATGTAAAGCAAAGTTTTTGCACCTCACTTTTTAAATGGCTATATCGGGCCGTAATGTTGTCCAATCTTAACAAACCAAACATTAATGGAAAGCGTATTTATTGTTAAAATTGACCTCGCATAACTGATTTTTGTGGTCCAGGGTCACACAGCCTTATAAATGACTGGGTATGGCATTGAAACACCATCCAACTAAGCATTATGAAGTGTTTGTGCCTACATTTAGTTTAAAATAATAATTTAATTCAAAATTACTCATTATAAATTATTCTATTTTAAATTTATTTCTGTGTAAAAGTTTTTTTTTTTTTGTGCGATTTTGAGTGGTTAATTTAAGTCTACATTTTCAAGAAACCGATTCAAAGCAGTTTTAACTATGCTTTTATGAAGTCCAGTGTACATGTATGTTAATATAGGAAATGAATAGGAAACGACTAGATTTATGTTTTTCCTTTGTCACCAGTGTAGCCTCACTTGGGTTTGGGACAGAGCCGGATGCTCCGGGTCACTTTCTGTCCTGATGTTGTGTAACTAGCACAGGAAGGGAGTTGCTCTGGTTTGGGGGTTCCCCTCCTCTCCTCCACTGCCTTTTGGTAGGGTTATCTGCCTCTCCCTGGCCGTGAGACAGAAAAACCCCTTGGTCAAACTGTACCTTGTCTTCTTATTCCACCTGCCAATAGAAACGCTATCAGTCAACGATCCCCGGATGTACTGGACAGGCAGAAATGCCCTGACTGCCTTGGCGTCCCTCCGCCCGCCAAGTGGTTCCAGGTTTGCATCTTGTCTTTATTTGTCTTCTAGTAGTTGAGTTTGTTTTATTTTGTTTCTGTGTTAACCTTATTTCATGCTGTATTATTTTTTCAGTTTGTGTGGATGGTTTTCTGTGTAGATTTAATTTTTTTATTTATTTGTGGGAGTGTATTTGCCGGTGAAATGTCATATTCTTGCTGGATGGTTTTGAATTATGTTGCCAAGGACATCTTTGTCAATGCTGTCTGATTTCTGCCTGGCTAGTTTAACTAAAGCAGCGCTATTGCACGATACACTGTTTATTACTTTTTGAGACGCCATTGCCAGTATCAACTGCTGCTTTTATAGTTCAAGGTTTAACATTTGTACACTTTGATTTTAAAATTTAAATATTTCAGTGCGAATGGGATGTGCAATATTTCTCCAGCCTGCCATACTGTTTGTTGCCTTCGGCTGGAGAATAACTTTTCCCCCAATACCATCTGAATTGACCTTTTATAAGAATGCTCTGGGTTCATTGCAATTTAATTTTTACTCATTAGCTTTTTTGGCATAATACTAACTGCCACCATTAATTTTGACTTTTTGTAGTGCTATATAATAGAATGGAGACGGGAAAAAACAATCATAATACACACACTTTGTCAAAAAGTGCAGTAATATACTGTATTTGTTGTGAGGAAATATATTGCTTTACTTCTGTAGCATTTGTATGAGATGTGGAAAGCGGTTATTTGGCTTTAGAATTTTTTTTTATTTACATTTTATTATATAACAATTAAATGTAGAAAATATTTAGAATAGATTTACGTTGATATACTAAGCTTTTATTCCAGAAAGTGGTCAGAAGTGACTCTAAATACACTTTATAATGTTAATTACAAAATATCTAATTTCAAATAAATGCTGTTCAATTTGAACTGTTATATTTAAAAGAACCCTATATATATATATATATATAATATATATATATATATATATATTTTTTTTTTTATATACATATGGTCATAAAGAAATGTATAAAAAAAACTGCATATAAAGTTGTATATATATATATATATGTATATATATATATATATATATATATATATATATATATATATATATATATATATATATATATATATATATATATATATATATATATATATTTAAATGCAACATTGGTGAGCTATAAGCCTTTTTCTTTTCATAGCATTAACATTGTCACACACGCTGCCTCTAAAACTTGCGTTGAACCCAAAACATTGTTATAAGTGTTAGATATTTAATCGAGGTCCTGCAAAAATCTTTCCCACCACATTGTAGTGCATTCATGATTTCACTGATGTGATGCAGTGCTTTAAAAAAGCAGCTGTGTTTCCCAGATTTGACTGCGTATCTTAGTATCTTCTAGAACGTTCTCACTTGTATCAACTCCAGTTCTGAAAATGTAATGTTTAATCACAAGGCCAGCCACAAACACAAGCCCTGTTGTGTTCCTCATCTCTTGAGCTTGACCTTTTTAATCTGCTCTTTAATATCTGTCATATATGTAGCTTCTCAACTGAGTAATGGCTTTTTTTGTAACTCTTAACCATTTGCCACCCTTTCTACATTGCTAATGCTTATTCGACACATTATTCAGTATCGGCAAATCTCACCCCTTTTCTTTTGTTTGTTGACTGCTTTGGTGTTGTGCCACATTATGATTCCATGAGATAAACCGCTGGATTGTATCCTCCTGCTTTTGTCTCTAGGCCAGGGCTAATGGGCTGCGCTCCTGTGTGATTGTCATCCGTATCCTGAGGACCTCTGCGCCGCTGCGTTCCACCTGGGCCTCTCTGCAGAGGATGGGTAAGTGCTGAACAAGCTGTGAATATAGGTGGCCCACATTTAAATTGCAGCAAAAGCTGTTGAACAGTGCTGCATTTATTAAAGAATGACCGTTCATTTTATTGACAAAAATGAAGAGTTGGCCGTGTGTAAAAAAAATCAAGTGACTTATTTCAAAAAGCTCTTAAAGGTAAGAGACAAACTCAATAAATGATCTTTTAAAGATTTTATTCTTGCAAGAAGGTCAGACAGTCGTATAGAAACACACAGTGCGACAAAGACGACAGGGCAGTTCTGCCTTTTTATATTTTGTCTCGCCCACTCAAGGTTACTGCTCTTAACAGCAGTATTTTTCCAAACATGAATAGGGGTAGAGAAAAAGTATCATGGATTGCCTTTTTAAAGATACTTTCCTAGTATAGGTGACCAGGGTCGCCATCCTTCTCCTTATGGCATAGCAGACCCTAAAAGGTCGTATCTTGTTATAACTAGGGCCACTCTGCTGTTACCTTCAGTCAAAACCTCCCTGCAGTCAATAAAAAAAACCCCAAAAGAAATAAATTTTTGCATGTGTGTGTATATATGTATATTTATGTATGTGTGTGTGCATGTAGACTCCAATTTACACATTTTTGTCGATTATAGTGCTTTGATTGTGATGATTTTATAAAATGGCACATTAAAATTAATATGCCCACATTTTCTTTAGTATCTGTGTCACGATTGCAGATGTACTGATTTTGCCCTACTACATAGTCTTCAAAGAATTTAGATTTTAACTTTTATTTTATTACAAATAACTTAAATGTTTAAGTATATATATTTTTTTAAGAAGCATTTTCTTTCCACCATTGGTCATTTTATTTTATTTTTTTACAAAATGATTTATTTATTTATTTTTTTAAGCCCTTAGAGCTGCTGTGCGAGAAGGCGGCTGGCACTTGGAATCGGCCAATGGGAGCAGGGAGAGGCTCTCCGTCGAAGTTCTCGAGTGTCTCGCGTCTGGAATCTTAATGGCTGGTAAAGCTGCTCCACGCTTCATATCTAAAACAGATCTCACGATGACTGCCTGACGGTGTATGAAAATACAGTGTGTCCTTTTCACAATATTGCATATTAAATTGTGTTGTCTGCATTAAGTATTACAAAGGTGCTTTTGAAATTTCTCAATTTGAATGTGAATTTGCCGGCTTTTAGATGGCTCTTTGTGCATTTGTGACCCTTGTGAAAAGAGCCAACAGATGCCATCAGTCACATGGATCGCCAGCAGCGGGAGGACATCACCCAGAGTGCTTCAGGTTGGTCCGGTTTACGGTTTTTGTTTACAGTTTTGCATTTGATCGCTTAGTTCTCCATTTATGGGTGACTTTTTGTTGACAGCACGCCTCTTAAGGCTTTCAGCGTTTGGACAGCTGCACAAAGTACTCGGCATGGACCCGCTTCCTTCAAAAATGCCCAGAAAACCAAGGAGTGAGAAGACGCCTATTGACTACACAGTGTAAAAAGTGAGTGAAAGTGGATGTTTTTCCTGTATTTCGTGGAGGTTTGTGTGCATCTAATCCCTCTATTTTGAAGCGAGAAACTTGACATCTTTCGTCTCCGTGGTTCAAATCCCACCGAGGCACAACCCTCACGTGCACGCCAATGAAACGCCCCATAGAGGAGGAGGCTACAGATGAGAAGAATCCAAACAAGAAGAAGAAGAAATTGCAAAAGAAATGTAAATGCCGTTCTCAGTGCTCTTAATCTGCTTATAGTGGATTTATGCAGAGCTTTGCATTTTAAAACATGCCTGTTTTGTGGCCTTCAGCTCCAGAGGAGAAAGCAGAGCCGCCACAGGCTATGAACGCAGCTGATGCGTCTGAACCAGCTGAAGCCGGGTCTGCAGGTGCACAAACTCATTTCTCAGACCGGGCCAGTCCATGTGCGGTGTTTACTATGGCACAGTGAGTGGACGGAAAGAACTCTGAAGCTTCTGGTCCTCCCAAGCGCGCTGCTAAACTCCACGTAAAGCCGTCAAAGTAAAGAGACCGGAATGCAGAAGATCAGTTAAGGATCGGTCTGAAATGGTAGAAACTGAATTTTTAATTCCTTCTCCAGGTCTTGCAGGATATGGAGGAAGCTGCCAACGGGAGTTGGAGCAGAAGTTAACTGAACTGGTGAAACAGGAGGAGCTGGTGACCGCACCGAGGCTTTGCCCGCTGTGACCCAAATGGAGCCCCGAACCAGCACCAGCCACAGAAAGCCCCACCGGCGAGAGTGTCGATTTGGATTTATTTACAACATGTATCCAAATAGTTGCTTGTGAAGTGCAGAATGTACTATGTTCACTAGCAACTTGTGGGCATTTATGGATGCAGAAAAGTCAAAGTTAATTCAATTTCTAAAGATTTGTGACTTTTGTGGTTTTCATTTAAATATTAAATAGTTAAAAAAAAAAGTCAAATAAATTGTATCACAAAACATTGTCTAACCAGTTTGTGGTCTTTAAATTAAAAAAAAATTATTAAAAGTAGCCGTATCCACTTTAATTGTTACAAAACATTTGTATTTTAATGAAATGCTGAATTTAAAATTCAAAGAACAAAAATGAGCGTAGCCCGTTTCAAACATTAACAGTAGTAAGAAAAGAGAAAATTCAGCTTTGCATCACAGAAGTGTTAAATTTTTAAAGACTAATATTTCACAATATTATTGTTTTACACCAGACAAATGCTTGTTAAGCTTGGTGCGTAGACATCTTTCAAAAACAGTTTTAGTTTAATTTTGACTAGTTGGTCACATCAAACTTCTAGTAATGTACGCTTGTTCTTCAGGCGCGCCACAACAGAGGCCCATCCTCACCAAACATGGAAAAAACCCGGTCATGGAGCTGAACAAAAACGCAGAGGACTGAAGTATGAGCTCATCTCCCGAGACCGGCGGGAGCACGACAAGCGCTTTGTCATGGAGGTGAAGAGACACAATCACTTTCCTAGTTCTTCATATTACTCGGTTCGAGAGGTGGGATTCTCTATAAATTCATCGTGATGAGTTCTAGACGGATCGAATTCAAAAAGCTGCTGTTTTTCGCCTCCAGGTGAAGATCGGCGGACAGAGTTTCAGGGAACCGGATCCAATAAAAAGGTGGCGAAGGCCTACGCAGCACTTGCAGCCCTGGAGAAGCTCTTCCCAGAGGGCTCCAACTCGAGGCAAACAAGAAGAAAATGCCTCCAATGGTGCGCCCCAACTCTGTTTTCACTGTCGTTGTGATCTTCACTTGCGTATTCAGTGCGTGATTGTCTGATTTGCTTGTTTCAGCACCCCGCTGGATTTGGGATGGTGAGCGGGCGCCTGACATGGTGGTCAATCCCAGGGGCCGAGGAAGAGGACGCGGCAGGGGCCGAGGCCGGGGATTCAACAATGGTGGAGGATTCAATCAAGGTACAATTACTGCGACGTCTGAAAGCATCCGTGTGCATTAGGCTTTTAGACACTTCTTGATTACTTTGAAGACTCGTGGGCAATGTTTTTAGAATCAAACATTTCAATATTTGCCTTTGGATAAAGAGGACGGCTTACAGTAGCTGATGGCAAATAATCGGCAAAATAAGGGCATGACTTCTTAAATTGAATTATAAATGGTAATCTAGTTTATTTTTTTAACACATTTAAGCCTATTCATGTAATGGTGACACAAAGTTTTGATGTTGTTTTTACTTTTTTTTAATTTAGTGTTATCATATATTTTTTATTGTTTGATTGAGATTAATTAGAATGCACAGTGTTAAAAATGGACTTGAAAATATCATTTGAATTTGAGTTATGTTTTTGCATATGAACACTTTTTATATATAAATGGCGATTATTACAATTAAATCTCAATTATATTACATTTATTACAGTACATGTTTTGTTTTAATATACTTTGATATTAATATTTATGACATTTAATGTTCAATTTGTGACCACTCTTTGGATTGGAAGCATGTTACTTTTTCAGATGTATGTGGCCTGAATTATAAATTTTAAAGTCTTAGTTTATGGAAAATATTGTGTATTTTATGACTAAAGGCTAAATTTACTATAAGAATTATGCTTTTACTTGTGTCTAGAACAAAAGTCCTGTTGACTTGCTTTTGAAAATATGCAAATCCTATATATGTGTATATATATGTATATATGTATATCCTTGTTGCTCTTTTAGGTGGATATGGAACGTGATGGATATGGCGGAATAACAACTCTGGCTACAGTGAGTATTATACCATTTCTCCTTGTGATGCCATTGATTTTTATTTATTTTGTATTTTTTTTTTACTATAGCATGCGTTAGGTAGCTTGTTTTGGGAGGTTTTTTAACTGTAAGACTTGCCGTTTTACTTTCCATTTATTCTTATTTTTGACTGCATCTCAATTTAAGTAGCGTCTGTCCACTTTGCTTCATTTCTATGCAAACTGCCACTCTGCTCATTTCTTGTTAACGATGCATTTTAATGCGAAAGATCGCTATTTTATTTTCTTACTGATTTACATTTTCATGAGCAAATGTGCCATGGGACTTAAAGCTTTCCTCAAAGTGAAGAAAAGCGAGAACGTAGAGAGGGAGGAAAAGGGGGCGTTCTGAGTACCGCGCTTTCTGAGAAGGACCGAGCTGGCAAATCTGGCGGGCAGAAAATCAAGAGAAAACAAACAAAATACGCAGAGAACTATCTTTGGTCTTGATAGTATTAACTGAGATTGGCATCCTTGACTCACTTGGCCGTGGCGCTTGTCCTGCCAAACACAGAAGAGCGCTTCATTCTGTGCTTCTCTGCTCATATCTCACCTTTAGGTGACTTTGTGTCTCGAACTGCTATGGCTACCGAGTTTACTACATAAACCCGCCCAATGTTTTTTTCTACTAGCACGCAAGCGTGAAACAAAAAATAGGGATCGAGGGGAAAGACTGGTTACCGCCCAATTATGAACTTCGCTTTCTTGTGATAGCCAGCGCACAATCTCACACCTCAAAAGCCCAAACAACCATCAGCTAACACTGTGGATGTGGGAACGAGTTTCTGGGCCTGAGGGAAATCAAGAAAAACAAGACATTCTGTCGTATTGTATGTGCCGCGCATCAGCGAGTCGTGAGCAATACCCACTGGCTGACAGACGGGTCACAAAGCAGCGGACTGACATTTCTTCTGCATCTTCACTCTGGAAGTCACTGTATAAGCCTTAGTTTGTTTGGTTTTTTGGCAACAGTTTTTCCTGGAATAATGTTCACAGAGATTTTTTTTTTTTTTTTTTTTTTTTTTTTTTTAAATTGTCACTTCCACATACTTGCCATGTGTCTGTTTTAAAGCTTATTTATTTTCCTTTTTGTAAATGTGGATCGATGCCATTGATTTGTGAGAAACGGAGTAGAGTACAGAGATTTTAACATCAGGATGTTATCAATTCCTGTGAAACTGCTGGAAATATGGCTTATATATTTTGCTGCAGTTTTTGTTTTTAAATTTGATGTGTCTGTGAATGTGTCATATTTTTGTAACAAATTTGATTTCATTTACAAAACCTGTGATATCTCGTATTTATTTTTTTTTTTTTTTATAAACATTTGTGTAGGTTAAGGATTTATTTTTTATTTTAATTTTTTTTTTTTTTTTTTTAAACGTGCTTAGCCTAGGGATTTAGGATTTTTTTTTTTTTTTATGCACATCTTTAGCTAGTATTGTGATTTTGAAAACACCTTAACTCTCTGCAGTATTGTACAATTTCTGTATGCACCGCTTCGGGAAACTAAATTATTAAGCCCAGACTACATTTTCGCATGCAAAATTGTTTAAACTGTGCAGCGCGTGATGACATAAACTTCCATTTATTTTTATTTTAAATTCAATGGTATAACACATCCGTCATGTAAATGTATACTTCCTCTCTTGTGTTTTTACTGTATTGTTTTATCTTGGCGCGCACTTATTTGCGGCTCAGAAACTTCAACTCTCAGAATACGTTGATGCAAAACAACGCTTTTAGCAAAAGCTTCATGCTTTCTGCTGTCTTTTATGCTAGGCATGCTGCTTAAATAAGTATGGCGACACGTTGGCTATATTTCAGCCAGAAAATGCATGGTTTTAATAAGCTTCAAATGACTTCAATCATAACCCGACACTACTGGAGTGACATTAAGTATCCTGAACTGATGTATATTTCCTGCTGTAAAGTAAGTTTTAATGTACATTTTTAGGTTTGTTAAGCATCTAGTTATAGTGTGAAATGGAGTTTCCAATCAACTGAATCCTTTATTATTTACTGTATTTATTCCTCTTCAGATTTCTATAATAGAGAGGGTCTAATGGTGGGTCAGTGGCCCCAGGCCCTGAATCATGGTCCTGGCACAAGCATAGTGGAAGTGCTGCAGGGCGGGTGGTTTCGCCGTATTACCAGGTGGCCGTATTCACCGTCTCCTACGGTACCCAAGCCACCCGGCAAGAAGCCTCCAATGCACCAAAACACCAAGCCTCCGGCACCAGTGGCCCAGGGAGCTTCAGGTCGAGTCTGACCAGGGATTCGGACAGAAGAACTTGGCCCGGCTCAAGGTGGAGCGGAGGGAAGTGGAAACTTCAACTACAGCACGGCTTATCCCTCACAAGTCACGGAGGACAGGAATACAGCTATGAAGGTGAGGAAAAGAGTTACAAGAATGAAAGAAATATAAAAAAGCATCATCGATAATCCACACCACTCCATTGCTTCCAGCTAAAATGAGTCCTCTTCACAATATTGCCTTTTCCAGAAAAAGTTGACTGCGGAATGTGTACACACTGTAGAAGTTAAAAAACAGTCCAAAAGCAGCTCCAAACATGTTGGGTGGATTTTGATGCTGGAAAAAAAAAGGAGGAACTTTTCTGATGGAGGAAGCGTTATGAAAAGACAATTTTATTAATCAAGTTGTTTACAAAAAGGTGGATTGGAGTGGTGTGGGTTACTTGAGGGTTATTGTGATTTT
Source organism: Puntigrus tetrazona (assembly GCF_018831695.1). Classification (NCBI taxonomy): domain Eukaryota; kingdom Metazoa; phylum Chordata; class Actinopteri; order Cypriniformes; family Cyprinidae; genus Puntigrus; species Puntigrus tetrazona. The sequence continues at coordinate 5,652,632 of NC_056701.1, read as the reverse complement.
TATCAGCTGTTTTGATTCTCATTCTGGCGGCACCCATTCACTGCAGAGAACCAAGTGATGCAATGCTCAATATCCAAATCTGTTCAGATTTAAAAAAAAAAAAAAAAATTCCTTTTAAAGGCCCATTCGCAGAGAGCCCGTTTAAATTGTCCCTCTATAAAAACATGGTCAGAGACGGTCTTATGTGGTGTATTCTTATACAAGCAGGTCGTCGTGCCATTTCTCATGCACAGGCAGAGGAAGTAGCCCTCATAGGCCTCGTGCTCAAGTTATCTGGTTGCTGCAGTATGCGAGGATGTGAGCAATATTACATAAATATGGAATATCACGAACAATGCTGAATATTGAAGTAATATGGAATAATAATTTCTTTTACAAGCTACAATGACAGTTGTAATTGCTCATACCATTTTTTAAAATATAGTTTGCTTTAAATGCAATTATTGGCCTTTTTTGTCAAGCTCAATGATTTCCTTGTAAGATTAGCTGGAGACAAATTTTCCTAAAAAAGTGATATTATCACTTACAGCTGTGGTCTCAGAGTGATTCTTTGCGTCTTTGGTGTAGATGGAGTTTTAAATGTTGTTGATGATTCCAGATCTGCTCTTTCTCACAGGTTACAGCAACCGAATCGAAGCTACAGCTCTGAAGCCGAAGCCAACCAGAATTTCAGCGGTAGCTCCGCCTCCTACAACAGCGGACCAGCGGGGTACGGCGGAAGGCGATCCAGTATGAACTACCAGTATCGATAAACCACGCCATGCGATCGTTACATCTTCATTTCCAATCAAAGGAGCATCATGCGTTCTCATTCTGTCGTTCTCGATTTTTGGTTTCTATCACCAACACCGGAGCTGAAGAAAATAATAGCAACCTCTAGAACCATTACAAAAATAGTGTTTTTTTCATCTTTCTTTTGAAGATTGTGTAATTTTATTTTATTTTTTAAGTTACTTCTAATCTGTAGACTCCCCCAAACTACTGCCCTCAAACAGAAGTGAAATAAACCCAAAGGCAAGCATGTGGCGACCTGAATGTAATTTGTTATGTATGCAGTGGCGGAATGCATGATCATAGTGATTTTAACCATTCACACATGCATAAATATAAGATGCA
>NC_056701.1:5648233-5651416 GCF_018831695.1 Puntigrus tetrazona | reverse complement strand
ATATATAAGCAAATAAGTACACTCCTCAAATGAATCCAACAGAAAGGACAAACTTAAATAGAGTTGTTTGGAGTAGTCCGCTTCAGCAAAAGGCCTTGAATACAAGAGTTTATTAACATTTACTTCAGCCACTACAGGATGGGCTTCCTCTGCCCAAGCTGCTTCCCTAAATAGACACTGCAGCTTTGCCAAATTCACACTTGGCCGAGTTTAGTGAAAGTGAGGCCTTGCATACATGACTGAAGAATTCACAAACACAGGCCAAATATTCAGCATCATCTTAATATGCCTGATAATTCAGAGCGATGTGACTCGTAAATACTCTCAAACACACCAGCTTTAGTTTCAAAATAGCCTTATACCCAGTATACTTCATTTACAAATAAAGCAGAACTAACCTCATGTACTTCACTTGAGACAATCGGAAAGAAGTCTTGCTCTATAAATCTCACCACTTGATATTGTATGGTAGCACAACTTCCTCATCACGACACGAGCCAGTCTGTATTGCAATTAATTTGAGGTCAGCAGCTTTGAGCACAAGGAGGCCGAACTCTATGGCTCTGTGGTAAGACTGTGGTGGTGGTAGAAATGGGTCAGTAGAAATTGCTGGTAGATGTATTTGTGCTATTACCTGTTTACAGGACTACACGAGATAAATGCTAAAACATGGTGTAATGCAAAATATAGAGCGAAGAGAAATAGCTTTGAAAATATAAATTCAGCGTATTATTCTGAAATTATTATATCATTTTTTTCACTGAATTTTCCACATTAGATTTAGAAGCATTATATACTGTAGAAATAGGAAGAAAGTCATTGCATTTTTTTTCTGGACATGCCCCAATTCCGTAAATAAATACACAATTTTAATGTCTACGCAGGTGAGCCAAGGAAATTTGACCCCACATTTAAAGGGCCGATTTATAACAGGTGAGACAACCTTTATAAACCATATCTAATGTTTAGAAACTTACGTCAAAACAATTTTGTTTTTATGTTCTTTTGTATTACGTTATCATGTTTTTATTGTGTTAGTTAGCTAGTATACATAATTAAGATAAACTTTAAAATATTAATTGGAACGAACAAAAAAACTGTCTGTCTAAAAATTGTTAATAATGATCTGTTTTTGCAAATTATAGATGTATCTGATATCAGTGTTATTTTAATGCCATTTATTATGCTATTTAATTTTTTTTGTGTATTTTGAATTAGGTTTAATTTTGGTATTTTCACTTTAATTCTGAAAATGCAGTATTTTTGCCATTTATTATTACATATTCGCTTTATATTAACTTAAAATATTTCTAGCTACGTGCAACACTTCCCATTTATTTAAAGATAAACTACTACAATAAGTGAAACTGCAGTGATTAACATTTTATTTTAACATCGATGTGTGCTGTACCCCTGACCGTGAGCGCTTTTCTTGGTGAACAGGGGCTGCACAGACATTCTCTGTTGTATCCTGTTCATCTTGGCCTTGCTGGGCTACTTTGCAGTCGGGATTCTGGGTAAGTTGCATTCTATTTATTTTCGTCCATTTCAGAGGACATGCTGTTGCGTTTCCACACTGACAGCGCTGTGTCTTTTGTTACAGCATGGTCTCAGGGCGACCCCCGGAAAGTGATTTACCCGACGGACAGTAAGGGTCAGTTTTGCGGACAGGTCGGCTCCCCACTCGAGTGAGTAAAGCTGCTTCTTTGGAAACTCGCTTTGCCAGCACAATACAGCTCTGTGGTAAAAATTGCAGTTGTATCTCAGACCGTTCATTTTTCCTGGTTCGATCTGTCCCGATAATCAGGAAGAAGCCCCTGCTGTTCTACTTCAACATCATGAAGTGTGCCAGTCCTCTGGTCCTGCTGGAGTTTCAGTGTCCCACCACTCAGGTTCGGCACAGTTTCGGTGAACCTCTTTTTTTCGGTAGCTTCGCATTCGCAATTCTCAGTGTTACAGCTGTTCTTACGTTCACTTGACAGATCTGCGTGGAGAGATGTCCCAATAAATTCATGACTTTAGTGAAAGCTTTAAAAAACGAAGAAGACAGGGAATACTACAAGCAATTCTGCAAGGAGGGGGTTGACATGATCAGGGTGAGTTGATCACGATTCAGTTATTACGGTAGATGACATTTGGACCATGCTGCCCACCACTAGTTTGCAGCTTTGACTTTATCGTAGCACTTTAACTTTAAGTGAATGGGAAGTGTTGCAAATAGCTAGAAATATTTTGTTAAACCTGTAACATAAGTAACAAAAATTAAAGATAAAATATATAATAATAAATGGCAAAAATAGAAAAATACTACGTAAGATAGAAAGCATAAAAAAGAAACAGAGATAACATAGAAATTTCCAGGTCCTTGAGCAACACGCTTAATCCAAAAAAATACTTTTCTTGTCCAGAACGCTCCTGAAATCCTGAAGGATGGCTTGTGCCCTTCAATACTCACACCTAGCAAGAATTGTAAGTCTTTAAATCTCACGAACGTGTTTGCTTCATTACATTAATCACGGTTCTCTTGCATTACAATGATGACCTTCTCCCTGTGTTTCAGTCACACGGAGATGCTTGCCCGCTCTGGAGACCTTGAAAGGTGGCGTAGTTGTGGTTGGCAACAAAACCGCGTTCACAGATGATAGCGGACAAAATATAAATGCAACAGATCTCCTTGAAGCCTCAAAGTTAGTCAAAGTATTATTTGTATTTGTTTGTATTAGAGTATACTTCAATATAATCAGCGCTTTTTTGTGGTATTAAGATAGTATTCGAATTTTTACTATTGAATTCGTTTTTACTTACAACTTTTTTATTTATTTTTGTGTATGTCTGTATGCTTTTTAACAATTTGTACCAATTTAAACTAGCTGAAATAATTATAATTTCTATTAAAGATGATTTTATTTCAAGTAGCACTAAAATATAATGTGACGTGTAACAATGAAATTTGAAAATTAATCATATTGATTATAATTATTTGTAATTTTTGCAGGAAGTCCAATGTTGTGGTCGAGGCCCGGGCAGTAGCCATGAGGATCTTTGAGGACTATACTCAGTCCTGGCACTGGATACTCCTGTAAGCATGTGATATTATAGCTTGATTAAATTTCCTCTCCATTTAGTATTTGGTTATGGCTGTCAGATTTAAGGTCCTTGCGCACCGAGTCTGAAATTAAAAAT
>NC_056701.1:5647451-5648216 GCF_018831695.1 Puntigrus tetrazona | reverse complement strand
CTTTTGATGATTTTGATTGTTATTATTATTATTTCAGTTTTAATGTGTATGTATATGTGTGTATATATATTAGTTTTTTATTTATTACATTTATTTTAAAGAATATTTTTAAGAGCTTTAGTCCCTGGTTTGAATATGTCTTCCTGTGACGGAGTATAAATCTGTTTCTCCGTGCAGTTGTTTGGTGATCGCTGTGGTGCTGAGTCTGATCTTCATCGTTCTCCTGCGTTTTCTGGCTGGAGTCATGGTCTGGGTCATGATCCTCATGGTCATCATTGTCGTTGCCTGTGGTATGGTATGGCTCTTACTCTTCAATACATCCCTCCTGTCCAGTGTATGTTAAACTGTATGATTGTCTGTTTCTTACCCAGGCATTGCTTACTGCAGCATAAAGTACGTTAATCTGAAGGACACGCCTGGTTCTAACATCACCCTGCAGCAGCTGGGCTTCCAGCCTGATTTCTCCGTGTACCTGCACATCAGACAGACCTGGCTGGCCTTCAGTGAGTCTGACCTTTACTGTTCCTCATATCTGAGATTTGTATTTATTTAAAAAAGGCTTTGAACTACACTCTGCAATTCCTAACACAAAATTGACGGAAGCCATTATCACGACGTGTGTCTTTTTAACTAGAGCCAGTGAGGAACCATCTCAAATGCACTAGCGGCACACTAAAAACTACCCTTAGCGTAGGGGCTTAGGCATTCTAGTGGCACTCCTTCTCGTAGTTGTGCTGCGGATTTAAATGTGAAAGTTAACTCGTG
>NC_056701.1:5647016-5647351 GCF_018831695.1 Puntigrus tetrazona | reverse complement strand
CGTTAATCTGAAGGACACGCCTGGTTCTAACATCACCCTGCAGCAGCTGGGCTTCCAGCCTGACTTCTCCGTGTACCTGCACATCAGACAGACCTGGCTGGCCTTCAGTGAGTCTGACCTTTACTGTTCCTCGTATCTGAGATTTGTATGTATAAAAAAGGCCTTAAATATTGAACTACTGTCTGCAATTCCTAACACAAAATTGACGGAAGCCATTATCCTGATGTTTGTCTTTTAACTAGAGCCAGTGAGGAACCATCTCAAATGCACTAGCATTCTAGTGGCACTCCTTCTCGTAGTTGTGCTGCGGATTTAAATGTGAAAGTTAACTCGTG
>NC_056701.1:5643665-5646982 GCF_018831695.1 Puntigrus tetrazona | reverse complement strand
TGCTTTTGGGAATCCAAATAAAGACGTAAAGACATGATGGTTCCAGATTTTGTTTTGGGGATCCTACAAAATTTTAAAGACGTGATGCTTGTTTTACCTTTTTAAGTCGTGTTTGTTTTCTTCTCTTTCAGGGCTGTCGGTTATGTGATGTCTTCTCTGTTTTACCCTATTTTTACCTTCTTCCTCCTGACCATAGTCATCGCGTACTGGGGCATCACTGCAGTGTATCCTTGACTCAAGATGGACGCAGAAACATCAATCAGTTTTGGCACTATTAGACAGGAACTTGCATCTTACAGTCACTCATGTAATCTTAATTTTTTTTTTTTNTGCAACTGTGCAATAGTAGTAATCTAATATTTTTTTTAAATACAGTATAACAAGTGTTTAACATAGTTGCCATAATCACACCAGTACTAGTCCTTAATCCTTCATCAGTTTCCTCTCTACCTCCAGTGAACCTGTTTATAAGGTTTTCAATGAAACCGTTTGTTCACATGCTAGACAAACCTGCAACCCTGAGGTGCGCAAATACATATCGTGTATAATCGTAGTGTTAAAATATTACACTGTGTATATACACACACACACACACACACANNGTACCAAAGTGAATGATCCCTATTTTCTCATTTCTCCGACTCTTCCAGAACTACACTCTCTCTGCTATGAAGACAGACTGTCCGCAGTCCGAGTGCCTGTTTGCTTTCTATGGTGGGGAAACACCATATCACAAATACCTGATCTTGCTCCAGTTCTACAACGTCTTCCTGTTCTTCTGGTGTGCAAACTTTGTCACTGCTCTGGGTCAGATGACTCTGGCTGGGGCGTTTGCATCCTACTACTGGGCTCCTAACAAACCCGGTGACATGCCTGCATTCCCGCTGTGTTCCTCTCTGGGCAGATCCCTCAGGTATGGCTTTAGGAAAAAAATGTATGCAATGTGCTTGTAAGCTAAATTTGTACTTTGGCCCTAAGTTGAGATATTTGATGCATTTTGTCAACACACAGATATCACACAGGCTCTCTGGCGTTCGGTTCTCTCATCCTCGCCATCGTCCAGGTTATAAGGGTTCTGCTGGAGTATATTGACCACAAACTCAAGGGTAAGAGAAAAACATGAACGGATCAAAACTGGATCTCATCGGTTAATTAATGCAATGTGTTATAGAATATGTGCCTATAGTGACTGTTAAAGCATGTTATTCATGTAATAGAGTTATGGCAGTTTAATGTCTCACGGATTACTCTGCAGCCTTTTTTCCACATAAATAAATGAATAAAAGGACATGACATATTAATGTGAGTTGTTACTATAAGTAGTGATGTAATAACCTGGTTAATGTGCATTTAGTTGGACATTTTTGCCAAATAAACACTTTTAGGGTGATTAGAAAGCCTGCAGCTTCCTGTTTTGAGATGATACAGTACATTATCCATTCGTGCATCCCTCGTTTTGTACTATAATCGGTTTGAGTGTGAACTCTCGCTTTCTTTTGGTCACGCAGGAGCAGAGAATAAATTTGCCAAGTTCTTGTTGTGCTGTTTGAAATGCTGCTTCTGGTGCCTGGAGAAGTGCATCAAGTTCATAAACAGGAACGCGTATATTATGGTACGTGTTCTTCCGCTGCAACTTAAAGGAACGGTTCACCCAAAAGTGAAGCTTTGCTAAAAATATACTCACCTTCAGGCCATGCAAGATAGATGAGTTTGTTTCTTCAGCAGAACAGACTTGGAGGAACGTAGGATTACAGCACATGCTCACCAGTGTGTCCTCCGCAGTGAATGGGTGCCGTCAGAATGAGTCCGAACAGCTGATGAAAACGTAATAGTCCACAAGTAATCCATACCACTCCAGTCTGTCAATTACCGTCTTGTGAAGTGGAAAGTTGCACGTTTTTAAGAATCAAATCCATCAAGATATCCATCATCTCACACCAAAACCAACCCACTTTTTAAATGGTTTAAACTTGTAAAGTGCTTGATCTGTCAGTATTTCTATTCCAATTCAGATGACTTTATCAACTGAAGAAAGCTATTTTATAGATTAGCCATATGATGAATTCGTTTTTTTTACAAACAGCTTTTCACTCCACAAGATGTTAATTGATGGACAGGAGTTTTTTTGGATAGCTTTTGGATTATTGTTATCTTTTTGTCAGCTGTTTAAACTCTCATTCATGACGGCACCCATTCACTAAAGTGCTAGAGGAGCCAGTTTTCTATTAATTTTTCCCCCCCTGATGCCTACACTCGTGACTGCATATAATCCTAATCCGAATTGTTTTATTTTCTTTTTCTGCCACAGGTGGCCATATACGGTAAAAACTTCTGCCGGTCAGCACGTGATGCCTTCTTCCTCCTCATGAGAAATGTAATCAGGTGGGTGACGTCTTCAAACCGCAGGGCTGAGGGAATTGAAATTGAGCGCAGTATTTTAACGTTTACTTTGACTGTGCGATGCTCGTGTTGTGAAACACTAACAATGAAACTCACAACAGAAAAGAAGTGCATGCATTTGAGCACAGACCAATAATAAATTATTTTTTAAAAAGGCGAAGTGTAAGAAGACACCCAGTAAGTTTTATAAGCTGGTGTTGGAGTTTGATAGAGTTTTATAGATGTTTTCACTCATCACAGGGTGGTAGTCCTGGATAAAGTCACTGATTTCATCTTATTCCTTGGAAAACTCCTTATCGTGGGGCTTGTGGGTAAGTCTCCTTGTTCAGACCGGTTATATGACACTGAACTAAGCTTAATACTACTGACAAAGTTGAACTACATTTTGACGGAATACTTCAAGTGGCTTTCTCACGCCCCCTTTTTTCCCCACAGGGATCTTCGCTTTCTTTTTCTTCTCAGGACAGACAGATGCGTTTAAGGGCGCTGCACCCAGTCTCCATTACTACTGGGTTCCTATTTTGGTGAGTGACTATAAATGAAACCGAAAAAGCATTTGTCAAAATTGTAAATCCAAATAATGGCCATGCTACACACTCAGCCAGTGATTAGAGTTCAGGGTCAGTAAGATGTTGGTTTGGAAAGAAGTTTCCTGTGTTCACCAAGTTTGCATTTATTTGATTTACAAAATTCGGTAATATTGTGCAATATTTGTACAAATTTAAAAATAACTATTGAATAGTTTTCAGTGAATACATGTTAAAAGGTAATTAATTTCTGTGATGCAAAGCTGAACGTTTCTCCAGTCTTCAGTGCCATACAATCACAATTCTTTATTAAACAAGCATTTATTTGGATTAGAGGTTTTATGTTATTTGTTGAATAAAATCACTTACTTTCAAATAATAAACTAATCA
>NC_056701.1:5638379-5643647 GCF_018831695.1 Puntigrus tetrazona | reverse complement strand
GCACCTACCTCATTGCCCATGGGTTTTTCAGCGTTTACGCCATGTGTGTGGACACACTCTTCCTCTGCTTCTGTGAGTACTTGCCATTAATACACGTTTTATCCCCAGAAACCGCTAATAAGGCTATAAACATCAAGCCGTCAAAGTCAGCTTGGAAGTTGGTTAATTTGTGATCCTTTAAAAAAAAAAAAAAAAGGTTTAGTGTTGCATTTAGGTAAATACTGCCTCGGTTTCGGATGAAACTTCGTGTCACTAATGACCCGACTGACTCCTCATTGCGCATGGCAGTGCATGCAACTCAGTTTTAACCTCTTATGGAGGATTTAATCGGTTATGTAGCTATTCTGGTATGAGGTGTTTCTAATCTGTCTACGGTACCTGCTTAACTAAGGTGGGACTGAAATGCTTTTCTGTCTTTCGTCTCATAATAACTTGATTCTTTCTTTTTCTCTTTTTCCTTTGTATGGCTGTCCCTCAATCCCCCTCTTCGTTTCTCTTTGGGTTTTCTATTCAACATCTGTCCCCCACAAACCTAATTTCACATTTATCACACCTACACGATTCTTTGCTTGTCCCCCCTCTGGTGTCTTTTACATTACTAAACATCACTAACGCCACACGAAGGTGAAGATCTTGAGCGCAATGACGGCTCTGCAGCACGGCCGTATTGCATGACCACAGAGCTGTGCGACATCCTGATGAAGGACGCGGACGGGGCTCGGACGCCTGCTTCACGTGACCAGACGATGCAGCTGACCGCTCCCGACAAAACAGTGGATAACTGAAGGAAATTTGTAATTATATGTGGAAAATAATCATATTCAGTGCAATTTTTAGAGACCGAATGGCCATAAGGGTCAGTCATACTCGCGGTTCTTTGAGTCTTTTAATAAGGGAATAAATAGGCAGTCAGGGAAAACATAAAAATGCATTCACAAGCTATTTATTTTTAAATGAATTGGGATGTTAAATCGTAAAATGTTTACTTTATGATAAGGTTACATTTGTTAGCTTGCTTAAAGCTGCAGTTCATAAGTTTTGGCACCTTTCCGCCATCCACCGTAAGTTTGCAGACTTGTCTGTCTCCGTTCCAGTCTGGTGAGCTTATTTAGGAATCAGATTCTAGCCTACGTCTTGAAATATATGACCCAAATAAGAAACAAGTCTGCCATGTTTGTTCTGACCAAGCGGCGGTCTCTCTTGTGAAAGTGACAAAAACTGGCTCCAAAAGAGTCAGTCCTGTGTCCAACTTTACAGCAGAGAAAAATGTTTACAGCCTGGTTTTGGCCAGTGATGTAACAATCTGGTTGCTCATCACAGCAAATCGCAAACTATTATTGTTGTTAAACTTTTTATTTTTCTCAAATTATTAATGTTAATAACTTCGGCATTGCGTATAATGTTTTGTGATTTCGGTACAATCTCTAACTGTCATACCATTCACATTTCATATTAAGAAATCCTTTTAACCCGAAAAGCAAACTGTGCTCCCTTCGAACTGGTTCACTTTTAAAATACAAACCTTGCGTAAACAGACGCACATTTAAAACTTAATTTAATTCAAATGCGTTTCATGGAGGCACAGTCACTTTTGGATTGCTGTTTGCCATCAAAATGATTAAAATGAATTATTCTAGCTGCTGTGAGGAAAAGGCTTAATGATTTTTGGATAATTTTTAACCCAAAAAAGTTACAGACTGCAGCTTTAACCGCTTGATCACATTAACCAACTATAAAAAATGCCTCCAAAGCATTTCTTTATTAGAACAATGTTAAGACCAACAAACTAATACTCATTGAAATCAATTTTAATATGTGAACATTAATAAACATCAACTTAAAACGAACGTTAACAAAGATTAAGTGATTCTCTAACAAATGTAACTCGCTGGTTTACCTCAATTCATTTAGAAACTTGCGTAACTTTATTGTCAAGTGTATTAAAACTGTAAAATAATGCATGATGAAAAGTGTTTTTATCAAAGTTGCACTTATGGACAGTATGAATGTGTATTAAGAAAGCAAGCAGATAAGGTCAGTGTTGATTTCATGTTCATTTTTAAGTGAGTGCCTTCTGCTTTTGCGTGTTCATCTGCTCAGCGGCACAACTTGTTAGTTGAAAAGGATGTATTGTTTTTATACAATCGTTTGGCTGTTTTACGTCAAAGTTTTAGATTTTTGGTGTTTTAGTTGTCTGCGCTGTCAGATGAGCAATGCATTTTGTCCTTTTTGAGTTCTGTCATGGACAAACATCTCAAATTAAGAGCAACACCAATGCTGCTATTGATCTAAGTGTCACGCAGCTGACGTCAATGCTGCATTTCCTCCGGTTTTTAAGCCGTAGCTTTGAATGCACTTTAAGGTTGTCTGTTGTTTTTGGTAGCAATTTTCAACCTACGTACTTTGGGTAAACACCTTGTTGCCTTCTTGGGAAGCCTTTAACTTTTGTCTTCTGTCTTTTCACTATCTCTTAGGTGGTTTGCTGCTTAATGCGACAGTCTTTGTTTTTAAGTCTTTAATAAATTATGCCAAAAGATGCATTTGTTATTTAGGTCTGACTCGTGTTTGTTGAGCGCATGCATGCCACTTTCCATTCCTCTAGTGTGCTAGCTAAAGGTAAGCCACGGGTTTGTTCCTCAACATCTCTTTTCGCATTTATCACAGTGGAGGACCTGGAGAGGAACGACGGCAGCCCAGAACGACCCTATCTGATGTCTGAGAACCTTCTCAATGTTTTGAAGAAGAAGAACCAGGCTAACTAGCCCTCAGTGATGGTCAGGGTTATATACGTGTGCCTGAAGCCATTTTCATTGCCGTATTTTCCATGCCTTAGAGATCCAGACAGTCCTGCTAATTATGAAGCGCATCAGTGATTGACCTGAGCATCTCAGCCATATGTTAGGATTTAAAACGAGGTCAAATACCACCCCCAGAGGTCTTTAGTTTTATTGAACGACATTTTCATTTAGCGTAGTCTTTATATTTATGTTTTTTATGACAACACCGTGTTGTCTATTGTGCTGTAGGACAAGTTTGTAAAAAAACGTTTTCTTTGAGCGCAGAATCGATCGTAAACAATGCTTAGCTTTGGTTATCCGTTAATTTCCAGATTATGGCCCTGTGTATATTGTGATGAGAAGTGCCTGTGTGTAGCCTAGGTTAAAAAAACTGTATAAGACTCGACTTTAACCGTGTTTTTAAGTTTATTCAAGTGTTTTAAGTGTTTTGTTACAAGTTGGTACGCCTCAATAAATGGTAAATAAAAACTTTTCTACAATACTTGTGTAAAACATTTTTATTAGACTTTAAATTGGTGTAAAGGTTTTTCGTAAGACATTGAGGACTGAGCACATTTAATGTTTCCTTTAGCACGCGCGTAAAGTTTAGCCTAATAGCTAGCCTCTTTTTTTATGTATACGTATTTATAAACTGTGCAATACGTCTAAGTCATTAGCTTGCAGTTAATTACATTTTTTACAAAGACTGTTGTTTCGTATTATTTTAATGCAATATTGTATTTCTAAACGTAGCTATATAAATCCACATTTTTAATCTAGATATTTATATAAAACGTTTACATTTCCAGTCACCCCCAAGATGGCGCTGTTGACCAAATACACAGAAGTCAATATGTTTTTGCAGATCTGTGGCAATTAAACAGTCGACTTTTAACTGACTTTTAATTAAGTGTTTAACATGAGCTTTCTCCTGATAATGAGTATTTCATAAAATATTTTACTTTAGCCTTTTTCATAGGGCTAATCACGATTTCTACAGTTTCTCTGTGTCTTGTTTTCCAAATTTAGGACATTTTTCCATATAACCTGCGGTGCATTGTCTAAAAATGCTACAAATACACTAGCATACAGACACGGTCTTTAAAGGAACAGTTCATCTAATGTTTTTAGCGGCTGTTTGGTGCGATGAATGCTAACGCTAATGCTAATTTTCCTCCAAATCTGTTCTGACCAATAAGCCAACTCCTCTACGTCTTGGATGATCTGAGGGGGAAAACATTTTTCTGCAAGGTTGGCACATAAACTAAATTTAATCTCCCCGGCAGTACATGACTTTTTACTTTATTGTATGTACAGAGGTTCTGGGCAGAAATTGATATTGACACAGGCAGAAAACAGAATTAACAATATACACACACATCACCCTAGTGGGGAAAAAAGTGAAATAAGTGCCTATACACACACTAACCCACAAAATGTACCTCACTTAAGAATTAATTTTATTGTTTCATACACCTGCCAAACTCTATGGAGAGACTTCAATATAGGGTGAGCTATAATTCACTATATTTTACAGTTTGCAAGATATCTTGATCTCTTATGAAACTGTTATTGTCGTGGATGGTCTGTCTAAACAGACATTTAAATATTCGCCAAAATTCTAACGTTCTGAAAACAGTGGAATATTAGAAAAATACAAAATCACAATCCAATGGGAAGCTTTTGTTTCCTGCGTTTTAAATGTTGAAGGATGTCTTATAAGAGGTGCGGCGATTACGTGTAACAAGGAAATAGCTAAAACGTTTCCTGATAGTCTGTAATATTAGGAAAGTACTATACGCAGCCTCATTCCTGTAGGGAAGTTCTGTTGTGCTGCAAATAACCATGGCGTTAAAACAAGCCGTCTTGGGTAACACTGTTTTCAAAGTGCCAGAAGTCCCTCAACAATACATGAGCACAGCTCCCATAGTGACGTGTGAAAGCTTCTCCATGATAGCCCCATCTCCAGGGGCTCATGTCTTCCTGTTACAGCCAAACCCTGCTTTATAAAGCTCATACGCTTTTGAGTCCAATCCACAGCTCAGGTTTCAAGTTATTGTTGATTAACACAGAATATAGGCGTTATGCGGGCTCTACGAACATGACATCATATTGGGATAGGTTTTTGCGGCCTTGGCTTGTCCTTTTCTTTTCACGGTGCCAGCCGCGTCCCAACTGCCGTCTGTTTCATCTCACGTCACGTTTGCTTCTGAGATTGAAAAAAATTCCACCTGCCCTTGCAGCGGCTAATGTCTGTACCAGTGTGTAAAATATTATTTGGCAAGTGGCGGCCAGATCAGATGATCGTCAGTGACGGCAGAAACCACGTCACACCAGTCCCACGGGATACACACTGAGCCCTTGACCTCCGTAGTGCACTAACCAGAAAAGCCCTTCCCTCAGGCGCTTCATCTCTCTAACTTTCTGAGGACCTAATATATATAGTATAAGTATAAGATTAGCTGTAAATCAAAGTGTTTAATGAAATATA
>NC_056701.1:5533024-5638279 GCF_018831695.1 Puntigrus tetrazona | reverse complement strand
TCTTATTGGTTTGTTTGGAAATCCAGTTCGAAGTTGATCAAATATTGGCCCGTCTTTCCAAGTTTCCCAGCTGCCGTAATAGAGAGTTGTGAGAATTATTCTTTCATGAAACAGCCTGATTAAACGGAGTTGAGGAGACAATTAAATTTTATAGTGTTACTTGTAAAAAACCAAATCAACTGGGCTCTTAGAAAACATATGCGCTGCAGTTGCGCATCAGCTGCTAGATTTTGTACGGGCCAGACGACTGCAGGTGTTTTGCAGGATATCAAGAGGATTATCCAAATACACCCACGTGGTGAATTGATGGCGTATGGTTTCACCTGCTCTGACTCAGCGGGCCAACAAAAGTAGCAAGCATTACCGTCAGGCTAACCGTTAAATGTTTTGAGAGATTTCACAGTCTGCCACTGTCTCTGTGACTTCAAGTAAGACACACTGGATCAACTTTTTTTCAGCTATACTGTCAAAATATTTAGACTTATACTAATCCACTACCTAAAACTAACACTAACCCTACACAAAATGTAATATGCAAATCAATGATAGCTGATTAACAAGGGTGTAAGCACCTAACCCTGATCATAAGATGTTCCCAGAAAATTATCCCTTAAATTTGATTGGATTGAGTCCAGGAACAATCATATTAGACAACACTATATAAATGAGCGAGGAGATGTGAATGGGCTATAGCTGTAAGTGCATATCTTTAGCCTCTGATGTCTTACACCTTCATAGACTTACACATGCAGTTTTACAGTGTTTTCCAGTGCTGCTTACAAGGTCAAAGTTCACCTGATGTCTTGTACACTAGCGCAGTCAGCCACTGTTTGGGTCTTTTGAGTTTGTTGAAGTTAGACAAAAGTCTGCCCCTGATTTATGAGATAAAATGTTCAGTTTAAGTAAATGTATTATTTGAGTTGAAAGCTTTTACAGAATTAACAGTAAGAAGAATTACGTAAAATGGATTATGCAAAGTATTTATTAGGTTAATGGCAGAATATACATTGTGAAAAAAAACTAACAATGAAATAATAAAGTGAAAAAGTAAGTCTGCAATTATCTTTGAAAAGAAGTAAAATGTACAATAATTTTCACTTTTCATACATTTTCTAATAAATTTTCACGGACTTGAAATTTGGTAGAAAAGTTGGGAATAAATGATTTTCTTATAAAACATACTCCAATAATCAAATAATTATTTGTACCTCTTGTTTATGTTATATTTAAAAAAGCCATGTATACTTTGGGGCCTAGAGCCGTTTATTAATATTATTCATAGCATCATTTAATATTTTCTTTTTCATTTTAAAGGAAAAGAAATTGCATAATTTCCCTGCATTCACACATTTTATTATTTGCTTAAACACTTATCCTGTAATACTATATTTACTGTATATTTAGGAAGTAATTCATTTGTTGTTTGAGCTGCATGACTGTAGCTTGTGCCCAGCCTGATACTCTCCCCAGAAACATTTTCACATAAACCTCTACTTAATATACAGCAATTTCACATTATTTTTACAAGTATGTATTCCATCTCTTGTTCCCCTTTTTTAAAGCAGTTCTAGCTCTCACAGAGCGCCAGTCGTATCACATTGCTTCATATTATAAAAACACGCCCGTGATAAATAGGCATTGCTTATCAGGTCTTTATCACAATGGATTATTTTTGCTTTTTGCTTAAAATAGAGTTGGAGAGAAATGATTATGTGTGTGTTTTATGTTGCTCCTCTGATCATATATGGTGCTTTAAGAGCGTTAAATGCTTCCTGGTTTTATTGCTCTACCAAATCATGAATTAGCATAAAACAGATCACTGGACATCATCCCTTGATATACAGTAAATATAAGAAAGATATCAGGAAACCCTAAATTTACTAGTAGAGACGGCAACGATGGCTCTGTTAAAAAAAAAAAAAAAAAAAAAAAAAAAAAAAAAAAACAATATATATATATATATATATATATATATATATATATATATATATATATATATATATATATATATATATATATATATATACATACATATACATACATACATACATACATATATTTACATATATACATATTTGCTTACATACTTATGAAAGACTAATTTTGAGGAATTGTCATACAGTTCATCTTGTTGCACTATTTTGAAATGTTGATATTAAATAGAAAGATTATCTGATAAATGAGTAACCTTTTGGTGTCAAGACTTGTGTTATATCATTATTATACTTTTAATTTAATTTTTAGCAATTTTTATTGTGGCTGTATGGAAAAAAAAAGCTTCCCCATCAAACCCCATCAGATGCATCATCAAATACTTCTTTTGCTTGATGCACAGAAAAATAATAACGTCTTATAGTGTAGGGTGGAAGTAAATGATTTTAGTGATGCTTTCAGTCTTTATTTATTTTTGCCTTCATTTTCATTTTGAAGACTTCCCCACAGCTTCTACTCTGAGAGATACGATCTGATATCCTGAGGGCATTGCCAGAAAATGCAGGAAACCCAACAGCAGGTTTCTACTCAGATAGTTTATGGAAATACATAGACATTTACCAAGCGTAGAAGGACAATAATTCAGAGATAAGAGCAGATTATTGATTCCATGTCATCAACTTTTTTTAACATACCACATTTTCAAGATTCTCCCTCGAACTGTTTCTTCTTAGTGTTCACTATCTGGTCACATTCTACCCAAATCCAGCTACCAAGTTAAAAAGCCATTGTATGTTGTACATAGCGTTAATCTGGAACAACCAAAGTCAGCTGACCGCATAAACAGTTTTAAAATGAGTAGTTGCACATCAAGGATATCTCAAAATGCAGTCTGAATCACAGAATTTCCAGGGTCCCTAGTCATTTCTTATCTGTTTTCTCTCCCACTGGGCCAGTAAAAAGGACAGAAGGAGGCGATTTGGTGTGCTATTTGAGCTTATAAGATATATAAATTCATCACGCTTGGTTTAAAGTATGTAAGAGTTTGTTAGTGCATTTTCTGTTTTTGCATCAAGCCTGTGTTATTTACTTAAAAAAAGGCTATTCTGGAGATCTGCGCTGTAATATCAGTGCCGTTTCATTTTACAGCACAACTGGAATTTTAAATAATTTCCAATATTTTCCTACCACTACAGTAAGACTTGCAGATGGACGCGCCGGGAGAATAGCTGTCGGTACAGAACGTTCTTTGTCATTATCAGCTGCTTTGAAACCAGTACCTGCCAATCCAGCTATCTCAATATTAGCATTATGTTGTCTGAGGCTTTTAACACCCTGGTACATACAAGGAATGCTTAAAAACACAAAAACTGTGTGTTGTTCTTTCATCCCCTGAGTGAACACAAAAAGGGACAATATTTTAAAGAATGTTGGTAACCAAATATTTGCTGGTATTTCATTTTATTTTTTGTTATTTCAATATATCATTTTACAAATGTTTTGTCATAGACTATACCTTTAAATTTGCCTATGAAAGTAGTAAATAAAGCAGCCTTGAGCATCTTTCAGTAACTTTAGCTGTACCTTTCTCAAATTTATTATTCCTTACAAATAACATAAGTTCTCTTTACACTGTGTAGAAAACCATCTTTCACTAGTTGGACATGTGTAAACAAGATGCTATTTTTATTATTGCTTTTTATTTGATGTTTCCTCCTGATATCTACTATACAGCATATACAATATATATATATATGTATATATATACATATATATATATATATACATATATATATATATATATATATATATATATATATATATATATATATAGATATATATATATATATCTTTAAATTTTTAAGGAGCACTGCACTGCTGAAATGTATTTAAAAGCTGGTACAAAAGATACAAGCTGGCACTTTGGTACAAAAGCTCAAATATATCATCTTATTTATCCTATTTACCCCTATTAGTACCTTCAATGTATTGGTAACAAAGGTCAAAAAGTTTAACATTTACACTTCCCTTACTGAAATATTCCCATGTTCAAGTGCTCACTGGGAAATGGTTTTAATCAGTAGCCTTTCCTGTCACACTGTTTTGTTCTCCTTTCAACCCCGATGTGTATGTGTGTCTGTCCATTAGAGATATGTTTGTGTAGTGTGTTCTTAGGGATGGTAGAGAGAAATATGCATTTGTTGGCCGTGACCCAAAACACACAGGCATCTGTCAACACCTCAATCTCCAGTGAGTTAATGGGGTTGCTCTTTTCACGTTTCAACTGACCATGATCTGCACACAGCCTTTCAGTGAGCTTCAAGCGAGATTGATCTTATTTTTAAATGAAAGCAAATCGAACTGAATTGAAAGCTGCATTTAAAGCAATTAGCTTTTATCATAAATGCATAAAGGATTTGGAGAGCGTTTACGATGATTCTAAACAGCTAACATTTGAGAAAGTTCATTTATATAAAAAAGATTTGCATTTTTGCAGTTAAACTACAGTTGAATTAAAAACTCATTTACAAGTCTAGGCTCAGTGAAATAACAAAAGAAACGTTTTGTAATTTAAAGTTTCAGATAAAAAAAGGAATTAGGTCTCTGTTTTAAGTGACCCGCTTTATGCTAGTCCTTTTCCAACACATGACCAGCATAAATCAGCAAACGACCATCGTAAACCAGCAAAGGCCATCTTAAACCAGCAAAAGGCCAGCGTACAAACCAGCAAAGGACCAGCATAAACCAGCAAAGGACCGCCGTAAACCAGCAAAAGACCAGCGTAAACCAGCAAAGGCAGCTTAAACCAGCAGCTTAGCAAATGGCCAGAGGCCAGCAAAGCAAAGGCCAGCCTAAACCGCAAAGGGCCATCCATCCAGACCATCTAAACCAGCAAAAGACCATCGAACCAGCAAAAACCAGCAAAGGGACCAGCTTAACCCAGCAAAGGACCAGCATAAACCAACAAAGGACCATCTTAAACCAGCAAAGACCAGCTTAAACCAGCAAAGACCAGCTTAAACCAGCAAAGGGCCATCTTAAACCAGCAAAGGACCAGCATAAACTAACAAAGGACCAACTTAAACCAGCAGCAAAGGACCATCTTAAACCAGCTTAAAGGGACCAGCGCTAAACCAGCAAAAGGACCAGCATAAACCAGCAAAGGACCAACGTAAACCAGCAAAGGACCATTTAAACCAGCAAAAGGCGCAAACCAGCAAACGGATTCATCTTAAAACCAGCAAAGGACCAGCTTAAACCAGCAAAGGACCATTCTTAAACCAGCAAAGGACCAGTTTAAACCAGCAAAAGGGACCAGTTTAAACCAGCAAAGGACCATCTTAAACCAGCAAAGGACTTTAGACTGCCATACTGCAGTTTGTGCCATAATATTTCTGAAGTGGCTTAAAAAATATTAGTTCACACAAAAAACAACATACAATTGATTAAATGCAAATCAGCCAGTGGCTACTGACAAAAACAATGGGGGTGAGATGTAGATGTAGATGTATTATGATCAGACCATTCTGTGCAAGAAAACCCAACATTAAAAAAAAACCAAACAACTTTGTCTTTCTCTTTATTTAGTCCTTCTCTTTCTAGCTTGTACTTGTCTGGAACAATGCCTAAAACTTGATATTACAGGTACTTCCTGTTTCTGTTTTCCGCTTTAAGAAGAAATCGCTTTATGTATGCCCCAGTTGTAACTTCGGTTTGGATAAAAGTGTCTGCAAAATAACTAGATGTAATTTATGTATGTTCACTGCATACTGATCCACAGTTCAACTGTTTCTCATTTATTAGTGTCAGAGGACTTTTGGGTAGACCTTTGCTTGGAAATTTGTTGGGGTTTTTTTGTTTGTTTTTTGTTTTTGCAATGATTTGTAAGATTTGCACAGCAATTACATAATAGCAGGTCACATATCAAATCATCAGTATAATTAGTGACATAAAGTATCATTATTCTTGATAGATAGTTATGGACAGTTCACTAGTATCAAAAGAAATTAGGCCACCTATCAAAATTAGGTCCGCTTAGAACCCCATGTGATCCTAAATAAATACATAAAGATATAAATGTAAAAACGTATAGCTTACTATAGTGCATAATAGAACAAATTAGTGCATAATGAAACTAATTGAATGTCATTTCTTACAACTTGATTAACTTTTTAATTAATACATAAATGTACTAAAATCCTTTTTCAAGTGGAAATTAATAAGTTTGGTTTGACATCAACACTTAGTTGAACACAAAAGTAATGAAAAATGATTGTGAATATGTATGTAAGGTCAAAAATAAGCTATAAAGCTAACCTGTATGCTATGCTAGTACATAAGTTAACGAATACAGACATTAATTATCATTTGTAACGTAGTTTAAACAGCATTTCTTATAACATGGAATTGTAATCGGGCACTAAAGAGAGTGCCTATTAAAGTAATTTGAGCCAATGGGATCGCTTGGGGTCCTAATGGGACCGGATTTCAAGGAATTGATTGGTTCATACCATGAAATGTAACATTTAACTACCTAAAACATCGGTGTGCTTTTTAAAGACTAAATATGTATTACAAATTTATGAAAGGTTGAACACAGATTCCAATATAACAGTATAAGCTGAATGTGTATTGTGATTTAGATGCTAAGAGCAGGAAGCCCAAGCCCTGAGACAGTTATCTTTGTCTTTCAGTTCTTGAACATTTGGTAGGTGTCCCAAATCAAGTGTGCTCTCTAGCACCTATGCCTTTGAATGACACTTGGATGCTAAATAGGTCAAGGATCGGGAAAGTTCCTGTTCTGCATCTGCATACTTTTTGTTTGTACTAGTCTCACCTCTATGCCTACTCCCCTTGAACCATATAAACTTCACTGTGCT
Organism: Puntigrus tetrazona; assembly: GCF_018831695.1. NCBI lineage: Eukaryota > Metazoa > Chordata > Actinopteri > Cypriniformes > Cyprinidae > Puntigrus > Puntigrus tetrazona. The sequence continues at coordinate 5,631,467 of NC_056701.1, read as the reverse complement.
AGGTGTTTAGTTAAGATTTTTTTCTTGGAGATTGCTTGACGATTTTCTTAAAGATTTCTTGCAGATGACTACAGCAACGAAATGAAAACCAACTCCTGCTTTACCAAGAATCTCCTTTTCAAAAAGAAGCTAAAAAAAAAGTTTCCAACATATTCAAACATTTTTAGCATGATACCGATGCATAGAGCAAGATAAGACGGCTATGCATCTGTCTGAAAATGATAACCACAAGCGCTCATTACTTGTGTAACATGCTGAAATAATCAAAAAACCAAATTTGCCCTGCCAGTAACACAGGAGGCTTTTGATGATTTACTAAAACCAATCGCATCACAGGAGACTTATGTAATATGGCATGCTATTATCAGCTGTTATATTCTTCTTGCTGGGAGGCATTCTCTATGATCTTTATGTAGTGTAGTGGAGCGCTGAAGGTCTCAGACCTGAGGGATGAGTGTTCAAAAGGGACGTTTTGTCCCTTTCACGTTACTTCGGTATTTATTGGCGCTCATAAAATTACGTGGATTAAAATCAATCAAATCTATGCACACCGAAACCTAAAGATCTTGATTAATGTATGAAAGAAACTGATAAGGTATCATACAGTAAATAGAAATGCAGGACTGATCAATAATTTTATCGTAATAGCCCACGCTTCAACTCTTGCTCACTTTTTCACGTCCCGGAAGGTTTTGGAGCAAAGGGACTTGAGTCACGGAGAACAAAAAGCAGCTGCTAAGTACTTTTCCATGGAAATTTGCTGCTTTTTTGCTCGAGTGAAAGATTTGTTTAGCAATTATACATCAGCAGGTCACAGTGATGCCGTATCATTAGTAGAGACGTGTATCAGTATTCTGCCTTTAACAGATTCGATTTAGCAGTTCATCATTTGAGAAGGTTTATGCTCCTATCAGAGATCAAGCATGAGCGCACTGAGCCAAAAATAAAGTCAGAAAGAGTCAATAATCGCGTTAGTCTCACAGTAGGAGGTTATTGTAGGTAAGAATAGAGTTTTTTGTGTCTTGATTATTAAGACTAAGAGAATCCATTGAGACCGCAGATGAGGTATTAGATAATGATGAGGCTGTTTATGAATCTGTCAGTCTGAGAGCGTTTTTCTGCGTTTGAAACTGTGCGAGTGAATCAGAATGTGTGTGTGTGTGTGTGTGTGTGTGTGTGTGTGTAAGAGAAACTAGAAACAAGTCATTTAGTTCTTCACGCTTTAATATATTAAACACTCAAACATTTCATCGAGCCTAAGGAGGGTCTGGATGACTTTTTGGGAGGCTGATCTTTCACAAAAATGCACCTTGATGTTTTCCATCTGATCCTGGACTGTAGATTTTGGAAACAGAGTCATAGGCATTAAGTTGCTCTATTTGGGATTTCTAATAATATTATATATGTGTCCTCACCGCTATGACCATGGCATGCTGTTAATTACAAAGAACTTTTTACAAAACAAAAGCATGTTATTTTAATAGTGTTTATGTATTATTATAGTATGTGTTCATGTTTTTTGAATTAGCCCTTATTTTCATATTTTATTTTTAAATTTAAGTTTTAGTCATGTCATTCAGTTCGGGAATGCAGTAATTTTTAAATAGTTTTTGTATTTCCATTTAACCTCTTTATTTTTCAGTCATTTTTAAACATTTCATTTAGATCGTTTAGGCAGCATTTTAGATTTAAAAGTTTTCATATAATAAATGTTTTCATTTATTTATTTAAAAATATATTTTATTACGTATTTTGTGCATTTTATTTATTATTAAGGGATACAAAATATTTTTAATAATGAAAATATTTTATAGCAATTTTTAGCATTTGAATTCAATAATAATTCATCTTTTCATTCATCTCTTCCATTCTAAATCGTTTTGACAGCATAATTTATCATTTAAATAATTTCATTATTTATTTCCCTTATTTCTATTTCTATTTTAGATGTTTTTATTTGATTAGATCTTTTTATTTCTTTTGCTCTCCATTTCAGCATTATTGTAATTCAAATTCATAGTTTAGTTTGACAGTAACACAAACCACTGCACTGGAATAAATGCTAGAATACAGATTTTTTTAAAGTATAACCACGAGACTTTAAACTGTTTACTAACCTATTTTGTGTAGAATTACATGCAATTTTTCAACTCTTAACGCCAGTAAACTTCCTCACGATCTGCTCAACAATAACAAAAAGGGTCTGATTACTTACTGTAAATGAAAATCCAGACACAGAAGTATTATTATTATAGCAGAGGATCTAAAACAGTTGTTCCAAAACAATGCTAAACACATAAAACACATTTATGAAGGCTTTAAAAAAATTGTCACTTGAAAGCATATTGTCCCACAGACTTCCATTTTAAATGCAGTTGTTTTTTAAAAGAGGACATTCCTTCGAGACTGATACGACACTCAGATCATCAGCTTCAGACTGGGTCTAAGAGGCCAATGAAACATTTAACAGGACATTAAGCGAGAGTTATAGAGACTAAACCAGAAGCCCACGCTGGAAGCTTCAGGAGGCCGTAGTTCTCTCAGAGGCCGCTTTATGAATCCTCATAGTCATAAATCGGCGGTTATTTCTGGTAGCTGTCATCAGAGGCGTTTGGAGCCGCCTCTGGCATGACTTTATTTCAAGGATGGGTTGTTTATACGCGGCGCGGCACAGCTGATTAACCTGCTCGGAGGAGTTTATCGTTCAGGGTGCTGAAGGAGATTTGTGAGCTTGTGTGTTCACAGATATCGATGCCGTCGCCTTTTGCTGATCCTCAAGGGCGTCTAGCGCATAATGCACTCAAGTGTCTGTACATTAGGTTGGCTGATGAGTTTGCAGTGCCTTTGGGTGAATGGTTTCTACATTTCCACAAACAGAACAAAGAGAGGCATGAAGAGTGGTTTCGTTTCAGCGCGGTGCTTCCTTTGTCTGCAACGCGGCTTAAGCATTTGATACTGGCCTGTAAAATAAACTACACTGTGTTTTTGTCCATTTTAAATGAAGTGTCTGGAATATAGTCATCTAAAGACACAGCATAAAGGACTTAATGTCAGTGTACATTTAATAAAATAACCTATTTATTTTCGTATTAAATATCATAGCAGTAAAACTATTTTAAGCATAGCAAACCTTTATGATTTATATTATGCATGTATTTTGAAAATATTATAGATTATAATAATTACCTATTTAATTTGTATAATAAATAAATAAATATAACAAAATAACATTCATGTATATTTGTATATATGTTTATATTTAAATATACCAATTGTTTGTCAGTAAATAAGTATTTTGATTGTAACAAATGCTATGCTTTTATTATTTTAGTTTAGTGCTGTCCAACTATGAATTGCGATTGAATGCATGTATTGTTTACGTGTGTATACTGTGATATTTACTATGTATATAAATACAAACACATGTATATTTTTAAGAAACATTTTATTTTTATGTATTAAATTGTATTTTTTATTTATTTAAAATATAAGAATATAAATAAATAAATGTATGTACATGCATGTATATATATATATATATATATATATATATATATATATATATATATATATATATATATATATATTATAACATCCATATGTTTTTTGCTTTATGTGTGTGCTGATTTAATTTATTTATTTAATGAATAGCTTATTTATTATATGCATAACATGGTCAGCTCTGTCATGTTTTCCTTTTTACGTCACAGGCTGCTGCTTTTTGCCTTTTTGGTGCCAAATATGCGATTTCCGCTGGAGTCTATTGATTACACAAAGCAAAATGCAGTTCTTTATAAGGAAATCGCTCTTAATCGCGCCCTCACTGCATTCATCAGCCAGACTCAGAAAGCTCAGTTGCTTCCACTCAACAATCATGCGACATTAGCAAAGATATGTCATTTATCACACTAACGTGAGCCACGCACACAGTGGCATATTCTGACTGTGCAGTCCAAGGCATGAGTATAGCGGCACAAACTTTTATTCCAGTCCAGTTTTTTATCCCAGTCAGTCGTGCTGTTTATTTCCCGGACAGGTCCAGCCAGTGTCACTTCACATACAGCCATTGTTTGACACTTAACAGTCCCAATTCTCAAATGTTTACCTTGGTTCCACAAAGCGTAAAACTTTCCCCTTGTGAAATACCAGCTTGCTCAATATATCTGCGGCCAGGGGTGAAATCATTTTCTGCCGTTGTAATAGTTTTATAAAGCTCGTTTGTTGTAGTTGTTTGTGCGTGTGAATCTCTAATCATGCTTCGGGTTTTAAAGCCATCGCATTTGTTCGGTTGTATTTCCTTGCTCATTGTCCCACCGAGGTTATATTTTCAGACCGAACATCCCAGGAGGAAATATGGATCGCCAAGATGCTGCACATCAAATGTTCAAACGTCAAGCTCTTTTTTTTTATTCTCTGAGCAGATTGCTTTAGGCCAGGTTTCCATCTGCTTCTCTGATGCCCGCTGCGTCTGAAGGTCTTTTTAAAGTACGTCACAGAACGCTTTTCGTTTTTTTAGTTTATCGTTTGCTTTTATGTCATTCCTAAAAAAGTTTATCTGAGTTTGAACTGAGCAGGATTGTTGAAAAAATGAAACGTTTAATGTTGTTTTAGTCTAATTGGAGGGGAAATGTTTAACATGCTGGTAAAGCTCATAATAATCCTGATCAAATATTTAACATTTCAAACATGTATTTATTGACCCCTGCTATATGCGCTTTTACAGTTCAGGGTAATATTTTAACATCTATTTTCTTGTTTTATTACATATTTAGAGAACCAGAGCATGAACAGGGTGGATGTTTCATCTTATATATATATATATATATATAACTCTCATATGTAGAGTATGTATTAATATTGTTGTTTTACCAAATAAATAAATATATATATATATATATATATATATATATATATATATATATATATATATATATATATATATATATATATATATATATATATATATATATTTTTAAGCCCCATACCTTTTTATTTTCCCCATTTAAATCAAATCAAACTCTAAAATGATTTGCCAGCATCACGATTAATATAAATTCACATTTAAAACATTGCTCCTGAATACTTTTGCAAAGCGTTATCCGGTACACAATCGCACAGTTATCAGATGATCACAGAAACATGGGCACTCAGGTATCTCATTATTTCCTCTCATAAGACAAGCGGATGAAGCGAAATTTCCCAAGTGGCGAATTTTGTGGGCCTAAAGCCGATGACATGGTGATATCTGGTCGTTCATCTTCGTGGACTCTCCTCTCCAGAGACCAATGAAATCATTAGTCACTGCAGTACTTAGTCCATTTACAGCTTTTAGTGAAAAACAAATCAAACCTGCAGATGCGGCACATTGGTTAAAGCCTGGGGCTGGAAGTCAGAAGAACGCCGGGTCGGATCTTCACGGGGACCGAGCTGTCATCCGTCAACCCGTGCTGAAAAACACCTCACCTCTTGTTGCTCCAGAGAGATTCAATCCTGGATAAATGCTGTGACACTTGCTTTGGGAAGCGTGTAATTAACCGTGCATGATTCTAGCTTCAGGTCGCAAAGCACTTAATTCCAACACATTTCTCCTGTTCCTCCACTTTCATTCCTCTCCGGATCCACTTTGGATAAAGCCGAGCGTCGGATAGATCTCACAGACTTAATGACCCGAGGAAAGTGCTTGGGTGACGGCCTGCAATCTTGTGGTGCTGTGTGAAGACGTGATGCGGTCAATCAGCGACCAGAGCCTCCGCAAATGCCTGATGTCAGCAAACTGTAGGAAGATGTTTTCGCTCAGACGTTGCTCTTCAGTATGAGATCTCAGTTATGTTTATATGAAGTATAACTTTGTAGCAAGATTTTTTTCCCCCTGAAATTCCGTTAATAAATCAGAACGAGCCCGCTGCTGATATTGCTATAATGTGAGACCTCTTTTTGCAAACTTTGGAAGAGATGTTTTCTCAAGAACAAACATCTGAGAAGCAGGAGGCGTGGCCAAAAAGTAATGCATTACTTTAATTAGCAGCTCACGTTACTCCCAACACTGACCTTACGGTTAATGGAAACGTTCTGAAGATTAATGAATTAATGTATTTATTCTAATTTGTTTGCTTGTTTCTTCAGTCCAGCACTAACAGAGCATGGCGTCAATTAAGAGAACACGTAAAATGCAGTTATTTTAATTAAAAGGGTCTGCTAAATGTAAATATATATTTTTCTTTGCCGTTGGAGGACTATTTTGTAGCCTTATCCTTCTCCTGAAGGCTACAAGAAAACATTAGACCTATATTCTTATCTAAGCCATAACTTCATGCACTTCTCGCGCTCCGGAAAGCCCGGGAATGGTGGGAAATCAAATTCTGGTGCATGCTCCATTATAACAGTCCAAGGTGTTCTGCAGTCCTTTCCACAAGACCACAATTGCCTATGGTGAAAACAAAAACACAAGATGGCCTGATGTGTGCCAGATGACTGTGCCAAAAAAAAACAAGTGTTGAGCCGACACTAAAAATATGTCCAGATGCACATTTTTGGCATGCATTTGAAGCGGAAACTGCCTCTCAGGGTCAACTTTGTCACAAACTATCGTTTACGTCCAGCAGACACAAGTCTCATGGAAGCAAAACTCTAAAGCAATGCCAAAGCTAATAAATGGGGAAAACAGACACCACTGGGGATGCTGTATATGGTCAGATATAAGATGTTTCATGTTGTGCCGGTCTATATTGGAGTGTATTTACACTAAGTGCAAATAGTCGGCCTTATTAGCAGAGGCTATTTACACTAAGTGCAAACCTCTAAAAAGCACCTCTCTGGATGTCGAATGGATGCAAAGTTTTTGACAGTTTTGATTTGCATTTCTTGACGCAGTCGGTTTGATGTCTCTTCAAGACGCCGCTTCTTGTTTAGCCTGTTATGGCGTAAGCAGCAACGAAAAAACAACTTTTGTTCAAATTCTGAGCGTATTATAAGCCATTTGGCCAAGAAAGTTTGCTAATAGGACCTTCACCTCTTTAGTTCATCTTGATCTCACGATCAAGATCCTTCGTAATCAGTAAACTTCTTATTTAGCTTCATCGTGTTAAACGTTTAGCGTGCATGGAAAATAACCCAGCGTTTAGAGGTTGGTGAACGCAGTGGCCAATCACAGGTGTTCAAGAAATCAACAGACACAGTGCGTCTCATCTTTCGATATTTTTCAAAGACAAATGTCCACGAGTGATGCTAAACCACAGGTTTTGAAGACCGGCATTTTTATGTGTATTTATATAGGTGTGTATTCAAAATTTGGACTAATTGTTAAAGCTCTATCATGTTGTTAATATGCACCACACCAAATCCAACCCTAAACATACCCCAGAGTGTCAAGAAATGCAAAACCGATATAAAAATACATTGATTGATGCAACCGTGTCATTTCAGTTTCCTTTTACACAGATTTGAACTGTTTTGTCAAACACAGATTTAGATTTTAATCCGCGAGCTACCGAACAAACCCACCGTCTATTAAAACACATCGATATGAAGCTGGATATGTGTGACGCTAACGCTAACGTTTACCAGCATATTGATATTGTTCCGAAGTCACATGGCGTCCTTCAAGTAATTGTGCGAAAATTGCGCTTTATTAATGAAAAGTCTGTGTGAAAATGAATAAAAAGCGTCAGAGTTTTACTGGCTCTGGTGTTCGGTGATACGTGACTTGTTGGTACGCATTTTGTGTCTCACTAAAAAGCGCACCCAGGCACGTTTATGCCATGAAACCAGGTAGGTTTTAACCGAGGGAGCTTTTGACTGTGTGGGAAAATGCATGTTTGGCGTAGGAGCGAGAGAAAGCGCGGCGTCAGTTGCGTGAGATGGCGGCCCTGTTAAATAGCAGTAAATCCTGATATTATTACGTCGTGTAAATAGAACCCATCAATACTTGCACACAGTGTAAAATGGCATATTGCTAAGAAAATACGCCATTTTCACTTAGTGCAAACAGCGTCTCATTGTTATTTGCTCTTAGTGTAAATAGCCTCCGCCGCTATATGCTCAGTGCAAATATCCGTTTGCCTACAGGGCGCAGAAATGAGCGGGACAGCAATGTAATGTTACTTTTCTTTATTTTCATTTTAAAGTCTAATTGACAAATTGTATTTATGTATTTTATCTCTTACTTTTAAGCAAATACACTGTTGGCCAATCATGCCTACCAGTAATTTGCATCATGTGATATTATTTTCGTGTATTTTCTTATATTTACTTTCAATTGCAATCACAGATGAGGCAGATATGTGCTGTAATGAATGCTAGTTATCACTGTGTTTGTTACCTGACGACTGGGAAAAACACACGAACCACATGCTGTTGCAATCATGTGTTGAGAGAGAGAAAAGAGAGAGAGAGAGAGAGGTGTTCAACATTAGCATCATGTGATTATTTCTTTCTTAGTGTTTAAAGAAGATGACATAAGACCGACCAACCCTTTCATTCGTAATGGGCCGCTATTTGTTGTGCCTTTCCATATAGTGCCAAATTAGGCTAGTTTGTAAAAAAAGGTCAGTACCAGGAAGAGTAACGTGAAAAGGTCTTTTGTTAGGTTCACTTGATTGCTGTCATCCAGTTTTATTCTACACTAATTACTGATTTTTGTATAGCCCACATCCCCTGGTATTTTTTAAGTCTGTTGGGAATTGTTCTTTTATAGTCACAAAAGAAATGCTAAAAAAGTACCTCAGACATCTCTCTTTCTTTCTCTACCCTCCCCATGTCCTTGGAACCAGTGGGCCGGGTTCATGAAAACCTTCTTAGGACAGTCACAGAAGTTAGGAAATGTCAAAAGATAGAATTCAGGACACCGTAAGAATGTTCTGATTTCAGTTTTTGAAAAGTTCTTTAGAAGTTCTCATATATGTAACATGAACAGTTCTTGCTAAGACAATCTGATACAGTTAATCTAAAACAACTCGAATGTCTTACCTTTGGGTTTTAAGATTAGGAAGTTATACACTGTAAAAAAAAAAATATATATATATATATATATATATATATATATATATATATATATATATATATATATATATATATATATATATATATACACACACTATTGTAATCTTTCTACTTAAAAAAGTGTTTAAATCAATGTGTTGCCATTTCTAAAAAAATGATTGGTGTAACTTTAACTTAATTTTAACTTTAATAGCAGTTTCTAAGTAAAATTTTCTCCACTTTTTTTCTCAGGATAACTTTATGATATTTAAGAAGATTCTTTTCTAAAATTTTCAGTCTACAAAAATAAATATAATTGATAAAAGGCACCTATTACCCAAAATTAAAAGTTTGTGAACGTAACGACACTACAATGATAAAAAAAAAAAAAAATACACCCACTACTTATTTTTGTAATCCCCATTAAACCAGACATTCATTAGTTTCAGCCTCGGACTTCATTCACACGTGCACACGGCAAACAAAAGCGGAAACACTTCAGGAGTCGTCTTCGGATTGTTTGAATCGCTCGAGGATTCGCGGGAGAAGTTTGCGTCGCGTTCTTTAACGTTCCATCTGGAAACTAAACTTTTTGAAAACTATGTGGAATATTGGTGGCGTGGAATCTTTAAAACGCAGCGGTCTGTTATTGTTGTGACATTTCCACGGCCCGAACGTGACACTGAACGAACCGAGGGTGAGTAAATCACAGGGTCATTTTTTGTGTGCTGTCCCATTATAAAACATTCTATAAATCCGGTCCCATCTATCAAACCAAAGACAGTTAAAAATGGCTATATGACACCTTGAATGAGGCTAGAAATCCTATGATGTTAAACTGAAAGTCTGAGCTGTATATTATTTGAGTAATTGAAATGCTGCTTATTGATTTCACATTTGACGCTGTATATTTTCAGCTGACAGGTCCGTGGCGCCCTGTCCATTCACTCTCCGAGCTTAATGTGTCTAGAGACCTTGTGCTGCTGCTGCTGCTGCTGCTGCTGCATCTTACTCCAATATATAACGTCTATATGTTGATATCCATGATGTCCATAACCTCTACAACGTGGAAGTGATGCGCTGCCTACTTAAAAATAACTGGGAATCATCTATGCGTAATCACATAGGCTACTCTACGCGCTCATGCTTAAAATATTAGACGCGTCTATGACGCCCCAGACACTAGGAGCATGCAGACGCGCGCTCACTTTGCTCTGGTGGCAGTGACGCGTCATATTTACAACGCAGAAGCAGCGGCTGCGGGTCTCGCGCACAGAGAGCTATAAATACAGGAGCGCGCGCGGGTCACTCCACAGTCCGCCGCGCGCTCTCGACTTTATACACCTTTACATTATGCTTTCTCGGACTTTGAAGACCACAGCACCACTGACGCTAGTGAACATCGTTGTTTAGGCTGCAAAGACACTTGTAGTCCTCCTGGAATATTTTTTTTTTTTTATTGGGGAAAAGTAAAAAGACTCGGACGATGGGAGTCTGATATCGCCTGTTTCACGGACTGCTTCTTCTTTTTCTTTTTTTTATATTGGGAAAAGATATAAAATGCAGATTTTAAGGTGGCGATCAGCATGGATGATAAAACTTTGCATGGCAAATATGTTCTCATTTTTGCATTAAAATAGACAAAGATGCGATTAGATACTCCAGAATATGTGTGACAGAGCAAATAAAATAATAAAGTAGCAGAAAAAAGTAATAAATAAAGTAGTTATTCAGATTGCTATGATAATTATTGGCGAATAGAGACAAATTAACAAAGTACATTATATTTGAAGAGTTGATTTGAAAAACAGATTACTCCACTTTTAACAGTTTTGAAAAACTATTTTTCATAACGCATTTCAGTTCATCTGTCAAAATGCAGTTGGAGTTATTTTGATTAGGTCACAAAATGACAAAAAAATACAGCTAACACTTTAAAACAATAAAAACGTGAAGAAGAAGAGTCTTGCTTTTGCTAAATAAATTGCTAAAATCTTGCTATCTTGGTATTTTCAAACAGTTGTTTAGTTCTTCTTACAGAGGTGAATGGTCAGAAGTGTTGAAATTTCTCATGTACCCTATGGAAAGGAAATTGTGCAAACACAGTGTTCCTATTCACTAAAGTTTTCTAAAAGGTGTGTGGGTGCATCATTTCAGACCTCTGGACATAATTGCCCTCACTGAACGTTTGTACACAAACAGGAAGGATGTAATCACTCGGCTTGTTAACTGATTAAAGCGGTCCCAAAAAAACAGTGCTATTTTTACCCATTTATTTACAGGTTGTTCGCTAAAGAGGTGTTCCTAAACTCGCCCGCTTCTTAAATGAGCGCTTCTATGCTCTTTTCTCCGTGAGACATGTATCTCTAAGCTCAACGGTGCTCAACCCATAGCCGGAGATGTTAGCCGTCCAACACTACAACAGTTCAGCCCTGGATGTGAACGAAGGCTTCGGGAATCAGACCCAGCATGTGCCCGACGTGGCCCAGGTGTGCTGCAGGGAAAACCTGAACATCACCACCGACCCCACGGCAGCGGGCCTGTCCATGACCCTGGGCATCGTGTCCAACATCGTAGCGCTGATCATCCTGGCCAAAGCCTACGCTCGGCTGAGAAGCGCTCCAAAGCCACGTTCCTGCTGTTCGCCAGCTCTCTGGTGGTCACGGACCTCGCCGGTCACGTCATTCCGGGCGCCCTGGTTCTGCATCTCTACGTGTCTGACTCCGGCGGACTTTGCAACCAACCCGATGCCACCTGCCGCTTCCTGGCGGGCAGCATGGTGTTCTTGGCCTGTGCCCGCTGTTCCTGGGCTGCGTCATGGCGGCGGAGCGCTGCATGGGCGTGACGAGGCCTCTCCTGCACTCTCGGGTCATTTGCATGGCCCACACCAAGATGGTGCTGGTGATGATATGGCTGCTGGCTTTATCCGTAGCGCTGCTGCCCTCCTTTGGCCTGGGCACGTACACCTACCAGCACCCGGGGACCTGGTGCTTCATAAACGTGTTGAACAACACCAGCATCACGGACGTCATATTTGTGCTGCTGTTTTCTGGACTGGGACTGGCTGCGCTGGCCGTGGCGCTGGTCTGCAACACCATCAGCGGGGTGACGCTGGTGAACGCCCGCCTGCGCGAAGAAGAAGTGCCACCGCAGGTCAAACAAATCACACGACATAGAGATGGTGGCACAGCTGGTGGGCATTATGGTCACTTCTTGCATCTGCTGGAGCCCTCTGCTGGTAAGTATGGCCACTACAACTTAACCTATCTATCTGTCTATCTGTCTGTATCTGTCTGTCTGTCTGTCTGTCTGTCTGTCTGTCTGTCTGTCTGTCTGTCTATCTGTCTGTCTGTCTGTCTATCTGTATCTGTCTGTCTGTCTGTCTATCTGTCTGTCTGTCTACCTGTCTATCTATCTGTCTATCTGTATCTGTCTGTCTGTCTATCTGTATCTGTATCTGTATCTGTCTGTCAACCTGTCTATCTGTCTGTCTGTATCTGTCTGTCTATCTGTATCTGTCTGTCTGTCTGTCTGTATCTGTCTGTCGTATCTTATTGTTGTATCTATCTATCTATCTATCTATCTATCTATCTATCTATCTATCTATCTATCTATCTATCTATCTATCTATCGATTAAGGACTGTAGACTGAAAAAGCTTTTCAATAAGCTCCAAGTACTTTACATCAAAACATGAAATATTCATAGGATTCAAGAAGAAACCGAACTCATAATTGTAGTAAAAGTATATTAAATCAGTATGAGGATTAAGATATGTATGATTTTGTTAAATGTTGAAAATACTGTTTATAATAGTTTTTATTTTTTTTATTCGATGCATTAATATAAAAAGTGACAAAGTACACTGTTTTGTTTTTTTGTTTTTTTATAAATACTGCCTAAAATTTTGATGAATAGACAATTAGATCTAATTGGTATGCCTTTTTAGGATAAAATACAACCGTTTTTATCTTACATCTTGTTTAGGTTCGCGTAAATGGGAAGGACAAAATGTCTTAAATGTTTCTTCTATACAGAGATAAGATTAAAAAGATAACAGTTTCCTTCTTTGGTTTTTCTAATGAGAAAAAAGGAATTTCAGGTATTTCCTCAGCAAAAATGTCAACCGTCTCAAACTGTGTGTAGATTTGCCAAGTCTGCATGTCAGAATTCAAAGAATTTAAATTTCCTCGAAGAAAGACTTCTGTATTTTGATGTTCTTGACAATAAAAAGCCATGCATTTCATTTAGATATTTTTACGTATCTTTTTAGGGGTTAAAATCAGAACTGAATGCTTTGTGAGGATCACAATCCTTACATGAGCAACTTCTAATCAATCGCATTTTCCGGTTTGATCTTGGTTCTGACTAGTCTTTAGTATTCTGACTACTACTGATTTTTCCCTGTTTTCCTCCCAGATCTTCGGTCTGATGTCAGTCATCCGCTCGTACAGCTGGAAGATGATGGAGGATGATCTGAAAAACTACAGGACTTTAATGGTTACTGGAGTGCGTCTGGCCGCCCTGAACCAGATTCTGGACCCTTGGGTCTATATCCTTCTACGCCGGGCCGTCCTGAGAAAAATCTACCGCGATAACCACGGGCCGCAGTGACCTAAAAAGGAGCACATTTAGCGGTGGGAGATCAGCTCCTTCCAGAACTCAATAAAAGCACAATTAATCGGAACTGATGGAGAGTCCAGAGTATGAGTTCCACCACATGGAAGAGAGCGGGAAAATGGATAAAATGCTCTAAAACCGCAGAGACTTCAATAAGAGTTATAACTGAGCACAGTGGGGTTCTGGAAGTAAAAATCCCATTCATTTTCCTTGTACAGAAATTGACTTTACCGACGATCTTTAATTTTTGTGGTATTTAAATTGCCAAATTTTGGGGATTCAGTTCCTAACCATGCAACAAAAACATGCACGTTTTGAATTAACTTTACACATGAAGTATATTGTATTTCACACCATCATTATTACACTATCATCATTTCATACATTACTATTGTTTATCATTTATTCATACTACGGGGCATTGAAAGCTTGAATCTGATTGGCTGACGGAGATTCTGAGGCGTGCAATGTTTTTTTTTTAGGGAATCGCACAGAGAACGTAGTTCCAGGCAGCTCTTTGACCGCATTACAGCTCCATATCACCACGCCAAATGGTTTTTATTATTTCAAAGGTCTTACAACCATAGATGTACAATAGTCAGTATTTGGAGTGGATCACAACCTTTCATTTGGTTTTAGTTGTCCTAAAACTAAAACAATACTCGTTCTCGTCTTAGGATAACTGACCTTTTTTTTGATCCGCTTCAAATGCTGACTACTGTATGTCTACGCTTACAACAGCAAAATAACCAAAACCCACAACGACACTAGCAAACAAATATATATAGTAATCAATATGATAAAAACGGCAGCCTATTTCCGTGTTTTGCCACAAAATTATGTTTTATTATATACCGAAGCACATACTCGATCACTCCCGCTCTCTCTCCTCACACGCATCAACATAGGTTGAGATGCCTTAGAAATAATCCTACTTACAATAGCGATTATTCCTTACACGCATCATTCACAATACTTCACGGTAACTCATTCTAAAACAATGAAGTACTTGTATTTTTGTTTCATAGCCATTTCAAATAGGTACTGTTTTGTCTTGGTTTGTATTGTTGATTGAAATCGTAAATCTCTGCTGAACAATTTTCTAGAATACCTGTGGAGAAAATGAACTGGAAAATAGTTCTGGAACCAAGGCTGCTCAGTCACAGTAAATCTGATAAGCGACAATGTGAAATAGATTGCAGGCGTACTCATCCCAGCGTTCCATCAATTTTATATATATAAATATTTATAATAAAAGAGCAAGAGTTGTCACTGGACTTAGTTGTTTGGGCCTGGGATTTTGCAATTGTTCAGGTTTAGCATGCACCAGATGGAGATTCATTATAAAATGATTCTTACAGTGACTTTATTAATAGTGTCTTTGAACATAAAGCATTGGCTTCAGACCTATTGCACAGGATTCTGTATAGCCCGACATGCAGTATTACATACCGTATATAAAAGTCAAATAATGAATAATACTGTAAATATCACTGCAACCTAAAAGACTAAAGGACTTTTACATGCGCATGATAACCGTTTCAGTGTTCTTGTTCCTGTGCGTTTGTGTCTTGCCCTGCTATGTGTGATCTTGAAAAGCTATGGAATGTAGAAGCTATACAATGTTATTTTGACCAATAAAGGTTCACTTCAGGAAGAATCTCAGTTTCTGTCTCTGTCCACTTCGGGGTGCTGCATTTAAATTGGTCCTCTCAGAAAAAGGTGCAAAGCTGTCACGTGCCGATCTCTTAAAAGTACATTTACTCCATATAGGCTTCCTCCAAAAGTACATACAGTTCCTATAGGGTAAATATTTAGTTTTTATAATAGGGTAAATACAATAGTTTTTTTTTTTTTTTTTTTTTTTTTAAAAGGTACTGGTTTAATGTCTATAAACTATAAACATTTTGTTTCCCTGAGTTTGGAGGGCTGTTTATTAATATCAAAACAAGAAATATCTTACGCATTGTATTTTTTTTTTTTACTTTTTAGTTATAAATTGCACCAATTTCAAACTAAAGTCATCTTAAATAATGCAAGTTAGTTATCAGCCACAGGATCACGCTGCTCTTTCTGTGATTTGTCTATTTCCGTTCCACCGGAGGTCACATTTTCTTTGTGTTGCATCGCCCCAAACGACCGAGCCCGTGTCCTACCACTATTTATTACATATTTTGAAGGAAAAAAAGTCATATTTAAAAGAGTCATCCATGTGTCATGTTTAAATACGGTGTCTCGGTTTTAAACTGCACTTTGCATTGTGTTAATGCATACGAAATTTGACTGATTTTCTCAGCTGGCGCCTTCCTTTAGCAAGCGAGAGAAATGTTTGTTTTTTGCAGTCGCCAGTATGAATGACAAAGCCACGCCCTCTCCATTCACTTGTCTGCGGCTGACGAGCCATCGAATGATCCTATTGGACCACTGATATCACGTGTCACTGCTCCAGCTTAGCGCACGCTGATTTTCTCTCCAGAGCGGCAGAACAGTGGAAGTCTTGTCGCTGCGCTGGTGAGTAGAGGGCAAAAAGCGCAAATGTAGTTTAGAACGTTTTAAGCTGCCAATATATCGAATAAATACGTTTTCATTTATCATAAAGGTGTCGCTTTAATACTTACATGCAGCAGAAATGTATGCAGTTCGATAGCAAACGGCTACGGCTAGCGATTAGCATGGTTAGCTCTTTATGCGTTTCACAAAAACAGCGACAGTTGAGCATCGCTTGAAGGTTTTTCTTATACTTCAAACGATTTAAGTGTTTTTGTTCTGTATTTTTCCAGTTAAAGTAACACCTCGACACAGTTTTTAGTTGTTTTGGGGCAGGGTCGCGACCATTTTATCTCGTTCGGTGGCTTTGGTCGCGTCTCAAAACCAAATGCGTAACGTTATCGTGATCAGAAAGCGTTTTTTGGGAGCACCCAGCCGGATACACGTGCACAGACTTAACACGATCGCGACGAGCGTGATGTTAAGAGCGAAATGCTGTATTAATGGAGGTAGATGTTTGCGCAGACTCCCCATTGTTTGACTGCGTTAAAATGGCCGCACAGCTGCGATGAACGCTGCGTTTCCCGTGTTTACTTTCAGCTTTGCGTTGCTTGAGGTACCATATCACGTTTACTTGCGTGTATGGGGGTTTATGTAGGAGATGCGTTGTCGTTATATTTATTTAGCTGGTCTGTTTTACATTTTACAGAGATACGGGGGCGGTTTCGGCGTCAACAAGTGCGTGTCCTGCTTGTTAAATGGGCACAAATTACATAACGGAGTGATATAAGTTTCACCGTGAATAATTGCACATTTTTGTTTCTCCAAAGTGTATTTGCACCAGCGCTTAAAGACGCTTAATATATGCACATGTATTTGTTGTTGTTTTTTTAAGTTTAACATTATTATATTTTCATTCTTCGCTCTGAAGTCACCCATGTAATGTGTTGGGGTTAAAAAAAAGTTTAATATATTGTTAATTTAAATATAATATAAAATGATTAAATGGTAAATTATAATATGGTGCAATGCATAAAAGAACATTATATAATGTGACAATATAAACTAAATAATATTTTACTTGCTCATATTTAACAATACCTTGCTGACTTTTAACGCTAAGGTTTTGTGGCACATTTAAAAATTTAAAAAAAAGTCTGCGGCCCGCCTCTTGTCTTAGTTGAGTTTCTGTTGTGTGTTGGCCTCAGGCCACTATAGTTGTCATGTTGTAGCTCTTTATAGCAATAATAATGGTAGAAAGACATGTTTCACAGCTGTGGAGCAGAAGTGGCAGGCTTCAGATGGAATTGTGAGGTCAGCAAACATTTCTGGCAGTTTGCGATGATCGGAAAACACATTTTTAGCTATGTGCCTAAGATTTCAGTCTATAAATAAAATTGGGTTTCAATCTAAAAGGGTTATCATAAGAGGTTTCTTGCGCTTGTGCTGCATCTCATAGGCCTAGATGGTATTATGGGTTGTAATTAGTCAGTGTTTCAGTGGAGATATGTGATGCTCCTGTGTTCTGTGAACATTTCCTAGGCTGCGTGTAGAAGGATAATATGGATTTGTGTGGAAGCTGAGTCAGAATTGCTCTAATTGCTTTATTATTACTTCAAATTCTTTTCTTCAGTGACGTTTTTTAATAAAGGAATGCCTTTTCCTAATCAATAAACCATAACTATACACTGTACTACACAGAAATTAGTTTTTGCTGCATTACAGGTTTCGACTGATTTATTATATACAGGAAACTGATTGTTTTTAATTACAGACCAACTGGAGCAGCATTCCTCTGCCACATATACACCAACACTGCCAAACTGAAGAACCACTTTGCAGCCATCATGGTAAATACATTTTTTACAAGAATACAAGATTTATATGATTAATTCCCAGAAAAAAATGAAGGAAATTGCTCTAAATCTGCTGACTAGTGCTAATTATGGATCATACAGTACTAAATCATATAGTAATAATTTCACTAATATGCCAGTGGTCATGCTGAGATAAATAATAATTTCCAGCTTGTTTGCAAACTTGATCAGTACGACTTTAGGTGTTTTTGAAAGAAGTTAATGAAAATGCCGTAAAATCAGTGGATTAAATATACCATTTTTATATATATATATATATATATATATATATATATATATATATATATATATATATATATATATATATATTATCAATGTTAAAGACCTTTTCTCCACCTTTACATACTTGAGTTCAAAAGAACTGTTTATTTGGAATAGAAATCAATTTTGACTTGATGAATGTTTTTACTGCTGTTTAATGCATTCTTGTTTAAAAGAGATATTGAATTCTTAAAATAAAAATGTTGCTGAAGCCAGCCTTTTGGATGATAGTTTGTGCACGACCTTTTGGTTTAACGTGTCACGTATGCTAATGTTTTTCTCTTTTTTTTGTTTCCGTGAAGCCCCCTCCTATTCGCCACCGCTCCATGCGCATCTTTGTGAACGACGACCGCCATGTGATGGCCAAACACTCTGCCATCTATCCCACCCAGGAGGAGCTGGAGGGGGTGCAGAACATGGTGTCCCACACCGAACGCGCCCTCAAGGCCGTCTCGGATTGGCTGGACGAGCAGGAGAAAGGAAATGCCAAAGTGAATTCCTTGGAGTCCGACGGAGATGGCGAGAAAGAGACGTGAGAATATTTAATTCTCTTCTGTTCACCGTGTAATTTTTAATATCGACCGCATGGAGTGAGCTGGTATCTCTCATCTAACTGTCCCTCTTATCCAGTGAACCAAAGTTGTTGGAGCAGCCCACGCGGTCCCTGCGTGGAGTCATGCGTGTGGGGCTAGTCGCTAAAGGTCTCCTGCTAAAGGGGGATCTTGACCTGGAGCTCGTGCTGCTGTGCAAAGACAAACCCACCATCACGCTGTTAAAGAAAGTTTCGGAGAACCTCGCTGTGCAGCTTAAGGTACGTCTGCATCATTTTTAAAGACGCAAAGTAAAAAAAACATGCATAAACCTCGATGATCTTTCTAACAGCTCATCACGGAAGAAAAATACGACGTTAAGCCATGCATCCGCGACGCCACCATCGTCATCAAGAACTCTAAAGAGCCACCCCTGACCCTCACCATTAACCTGACGTCACCCCTCGTGAGGGAGGAGTTTGAGAAGCAGGCCGCCGGAGGTAGGTTTGAAATCACGTGCCTTATGGTTCCTCTAACCACCCCACAACCCCAGAGAGAGCAAATGCAGATGGGATGGACTCAGGCAGGGATATTGTTTATTGGGCCTTCAATGGAGCTTGGGGATATTGTGTACAGACTAGTCATGTGACACAGATTGTTATGTTTACTGCCACCTGAAGTCTCACAGTTCCATGCAGCGTGATGTTAGTGTTGACGGCCCAATATACAGTAACATAAGTGATGGGTAAAGCTTTAAATAAGACCCAGTACCCTTTTGAAGTTTTTTTAAAAGGAGAGTTTACTGAAGGCTTACTGAGAATTAAGAAACCAAATCACAAACCTTGTTGTTTGCATGTGTTCGTATAATGGAGAAGAAAGGGAACAGTTTGCATTGCAGCAAAAATGAGAAGCAGAAGAATTGTCGAGTTCTGGTTCGTTCGCCGGGACTTGTTGACAGAGCCTTTCTCATAGAGGCTGGACGGAGGGCAGGAGGGTTATAGATAATGCTAGACATTAGGATACGTCTTAAATAATAGATTAGTCCAAAAGTGCTAATAAATGGTCACAGTAAATCAATGGATCTCTAGTTTAGAGAATTATGGGCAGCCTATTTTAGTTTAGTAAACAGCTTTTCAGGGCTAGAGTGCTGTATAGGGAAACACAGAAATTGTTTCGGCGAGGTAAAAGAATTGACCTTTGGCTAAATCCTGTTTTTGCAGCCTTTTGCCATTCATTTTTTTTTTTTTTTTTTACGTTAGATAAATGTCTGTTCGTTGGTCTATGGAGGGTTTTAACCCCCGAAAAATGGTAAAATGTTACTACTAAGTCTTTTTCATTTTAAAGATTACAGTGTATAACGTTAATAATTTTATGCAATGTTGTGGGATGTTGCCATCTTACAGTTGTTTTTTATTAAAAAAAACGCTTTGCAGTTTTTAGTTATTTGTGACCCTGGACCACAAAAAAAAAGTGTAAATGTTTTTCAATTTGAGATTTATACATCGTCTAAAAGAGGGAAAAATATATATAAATTAATAAAAAAGCAAGCTTTACTGTCCTTAAAAGCGTCGATATTTAGGCCCAACTATTTGAAAATCTGAAATCTGTGGGTGCTAAAAATGCTCAGAAAATCTATTTTCTGTCTAAATGAACTTCTCAAAAATACTTATCAAAATGATTTAGAATTTTTAAAGTTTTATTTTATTTACTGTTTGAAATGTACAATTTTTACCATTTTTACTTAATATACTAATGATTTTTGCCATTTAAAAAAAATCAATAATAATGACCCGTACAGTGTTTTTTTTTTTTTTCTTTGGATATTGCTACAAATATACCCAAGAAAACTGGTTTTGTGCTCCATGGTCACGTTTTACTTTAAACTTCTACTAAAGAAAATGGCAGATGATGATGCTTTGCATTCACAATTCAATCCAATTGATACAAAAATGTGCAATTTACCACCATTTAAGCACACATTATTAAAAAATGACGCTTAACACATCTGGGTGGTTCCTTCAAAATTTGTGTAATCAATAGAACGATAACCAAAGTGTGGCGGGGCTTAGTGAAAGGTCAATCGAGAGCCAACTTGAGGCCGAACTCAAAGCCTAGCCCTATCTGTGACCCCTCGGTTAGTGACGCCTGCCTTAGACCATCACAAGCCATCAGTTTTGCTGCAGTGTGGACTCGTTTTGATCATACCTCTTGTGTATCTGACTACTGCTGCCTGTGGTTCAA
Organism: Puntigrus tetrazona; assembly: GCF_018831695.1. Lineage (NCBI taxonomy): Eukaryota > Metazoa > Chordata > Actinopteri > Cypriniformes > Cyprinidae > Puntigrus > Puntigrus tetrazona. Next base: position 5,610,476 of record NC_056701.1, on the reverse strand, counting down.
AATCTGATTCTCTCTGTCAAGCCTTCTAGTTTGTCAATTTTAGGGACGCTGGACCTTTGACCAACTGGACGCTCTCTGTCTCGGAAGGGGCAAGGCAGTGCACCCAGAAAAAAAAAAAAACAAGGGGGCGAGGGGGAGGGGTTCCCCCATGTCACACAAAGGCACAAATGCACTCAGATGTCACAGATACACAAGCCATAGAAGAACAATCACTCACTGTACACCTTAATGCCACAAAGGGGCTCTGTTCCAAATCATAGTGAGCTGCCTACCTAGGTGCCATCTTGAGGCATCATAGGTAAAGACCGTGACAGGAAATGTAAAGTAAAGTTTTTTTGCACCCTCACTTTTTAAATGGCTATATCGGCCGAATGTTGTCCAATCTTAACAAACCAAACATTAATGGAAAGCGTATTTATTGATAAATTGACCCGTATAACTGATTTTGTGGTCCAGGGTCACACAGCCTTATAAATGACTGGTATGGCATTGAAACACCATCCAACTAAGCATTATAGTGTTTGTGCCTACATTTAGTTTAAAATAATAATTTAATTCAAAATTATCATTATAAATTATTCTATTTTAAATTTATTTCTGTGTAAAAGTTTTTTTTTTTTTTTTTGTGCGATTTTAGTGGTTAATTTAAGTCTACATTTTCAAGAAACCGATTCAAAGCAGTTTTAACTATGCTTTTTATGAAGTCCAGTGTACATGTATGTTAATATAGGAAATGAATAGGAAACGACTAGATTTATGTTTTTCCTTTGTCACAGTGTAGCCTCACTTGGGTTTGGGACAGAGCCGGATGCTCCGGTCACTTTCTGTCCTGATGTTGTGTACTAGCACAGGAAGGGTTGCTCTGGTTTGGGGGGGTTCCCCCTCCTCTCCCCTCCACTGCCTTTGGTAGGGGTTATCTGCCTCCTCCCCCCCCTGGCCGTGAGACAGAAAAACCCCTTGGTCAAACTGTACCTTGTCTTCTTATTCCACCTGCCAATAGAAACGCTATCAGTCAACGATCCCCCGGATGTACTGGACAGGCAGAAATGCCTGACTGCCTTGGCGTCCCTCCGCCACGCCAAGTGGTTCCAGGTTTGCATCTTGTCTTTATTTGTCTTCTAGTAGTTGAGTTTGTTTTTATTTTGTTTCTGTGTTAACCTTATTTCATGCTGTATTATTTTTTCAGTTTGTGTGGATGGTTTTCTGTGTAGATTTGATTTTTTTTATTTATTTGTGGGAGTGTATTTGCCTCCGGTAGAATGTCATATTCTTGCTGGATGGTTTTGAATTGCGTTGCCAAGGACATCTTTGTCAATGCTGTCTGATTTCTGCCTGGCTAGTTTAACTAAGTGCGCTATTGCACCGATACACTGTTTATTACTTTTTGAGACGTCATTGCCAGTATCAACTGCTGCTTTTATAGTTCGGTTTAACATTTGTACACTTTGATTTTAAAATTTAAATATTTCAGTGCGAATGGGATGTGCAATATTTCTCCAGCCTGCCATACTGTTTGTTGCTTCGCTGGAGAATAACTTTTCCCCCCAATACCATCTGAATTGACCTTTTATAAGAATGCTCTGGGTTCATTGCAATTTAATTTTACTCATTAGCTTTTTTGGCATAATACTAACTGCCACCATTAATTTTGACTTTTTGTAGTGCTATAATAGAATGGAGACGGGGAAAAAAACAATCATAATACACACTTTGTCAAAAGTGCAGTAATATACTGTATTTGTTGTGAAATATATTGCTTTACTCTGTAGCATTTGTATGAGATGTGGAAAGCGGTTATTTGGCTTTAGAATTTTTTTTTATTTACATTTTATTATATAACAATTAAATGTAGAAAATATTTAGAATAGATTTACGTTGATATACTCTCTTTTATTCCAGAAAGTGGTCAGAAGTGACTCTAAATACATTTATAATGTTAATTACAAAATATCTAATTTCAAATAAATGCTGTTCAATTTGAACTGTTATATTTAAAGAACCCTAAGAAAATATATATATATATATATATATTTTTTTTTTTTTTTATACATATGGTCATAAAGAAATGTATAAAAAAAACTGCATATAAAGTTGTTTATATATATTTTTTTTAAATGCAACATTGGTGAGCTATAAGCCTTTTTCTTTTCATAGCATTAACATTGTCACACACGCTGCCTCTAAAACTTGCGTTGAACCCAAAACATTGTTATAAGTGTTAGATATTTAATCGAGGTCCCTGCAAAAAATCTTTCCCACCACATTGTAGTGCATTCATGATTTCACTGATGTGACGCAGTGCTTTAAAAAGCAGCTGTGTTTCCCAGATTTGACTCGTATCTAGTATCTTCTAGAACGTTCTCACTTGTATCAACTCAGTTCTGAAATGTAATGTTTAATCACAAGGCCAGCCACAAACACAAGCCCTGTTGTGTTCCTCATCTCTTGAGCTTGACCTTTTTAATCTGCTCTTTTAATATCTGTCATATATGTAGCTTCTCAACTGAGTAATGGCTTTTTTTGTAACTCTTAACCATTTGCCACCCTTTCTACATTGCTAATGCTTATCGACACATTATTCAGTATCGGCAAATCTCACCCCTTTTCTTTGTTTGTTGACTGCTTTGGTGTTGTGCCACATTATGATTCCATGAGATAAACCGCTGGATTGTATCCCTCCTGCTTTTGTCTCTAGGCCAGGGCTAATGGGCTGCGCTCCTGTGTGATTGTCATCCGTATCCTGAGGGACCTCTGTGCGCGCGTTCCCACCTGGGCCCCTCTGCGAGGATGGGTAAGTGCTGAACAAGCTGTGAATATAGGGGTGGCCCACATTTAAATTGCAGCAAAAGCTGTTGAACAGTGCTGCATTTATTAAAGAATGACCGTTCATTTTATTGACAAAAATGAAGAGTTGGTCGTGTGTAAAAAAAAAAATCGTTGTGACTTTCAAAAAAAGCTCTTAAAGGTAAGAGACAAACTCAATAAATGATCTTTTAAAGATTTTATTCTTGCAAGAAGGTCAGACAGTCGTATAGAAACACACAGTGCGACAAAGACGACAGGGCAGTTCTGCCTTTTTATATTTTGTCTCGCCCCTCAAGGTTACCGTTCTTAACAGCAGTATTTTTCCAAACATGAATAGGGGGTAGAGAAAAAGTATCATGGATTGCCTTTTTTAAAGATACTTTCCCAGTATAGGTGACCTCCCAGGGTCGCCATCCTTCTCCTTATGGCATAGCAGACCCTAAAGGTCGTATCTTGTTATAACTAGGGCCACTCTGCTGTTACCTTCAGTCAAAACCTCTCCTGCAGTCAATAAAAAAAAACCCCAAAAGAAATAAATTTTGCATGTGTGTGTATATATGTATATTTATGTATGTGTGTGTGCATGTAGACTCCAATTTACACATTTTTGTCGATTATAGTGCTTTGATTGTGATGATTTTTATAAAATGGCACATTAAAATTAATATGCCCACATTTTCTTTAGTATCTGTGTACGATTGCAGATGTACTGATTTTGCCCTACTACATAGTCTTCAAAGAATTTAGATTTTAACTTTTATTTTATTACAAATAACTTAAATGTTTAAGTATATATATTTTTTTAAGAAGCATTTTCTTTCCACCATTGGTCATTTTATTTTATTTTTTTTTACAAATGATTTATTTATTTATTTTTTTTAAGCCCTTAGAGCTGCTGTGCGAGAAGGCGATTGGCACTGGGAATCGGCCAATGGGAGCAGGAGAGGCTCTCCGTCGAGTTCTCGAGTGTCTCGCGTCTGGAATCCTAATGGCTGGTAAGCTGCTCCACGCTTCATATCTAAAACAGATCTCACGATGACTGCCTGACGGTGTATGAAAATACAGTGTGTCCTTTTCACAATATTGCATATTAAATTGTGTTGTCTGCATTAAGTATTACAAAGGTGCTTTTGAAATTTCTCAATTTGAATGTGAATTTGCCCGCTTTTAGATGGCTCAGGCATTTGTGACCCTTGTGAAAAGGAGCCAACAGATGCCATCAGTCACATGGATCGCCAGCAGCGGGAGGACATCACCCAGAGTGCTCAGGTTGGTCCACAGTTTACGGTTTTTGTTACAGTTTTGCATTTGATCGCTTTTAGTTCTCCATTTATGGGTGACTTTTTGTTGACAGCACGCCTTAAGGCTTTCAGCGTTTGGACAGCTGCACAAAGTACTCGGCATGGACCCGCTTCCTTCAAAAATGCCCAGAAAACCAAGGAGTGAGACGCCTATTGACTACACAGGTAAAAGTGAGTGAAAGTGGATGTTTTTTCCTTATTTCGTGGAGGTTTTGTGCATCTAATCCCTCTATTTTGAAGCGAGAAACTTGACATCTTTCGTCTCCGTAGTTCAAATCCCACCGAGCACAACCTACGTGCCGCCAATGAAACGCCCCATAGAGGAGGAGGAGGCTACAGATGAGAAGAATCCAAACAAGAAGAAGAAGAAATTGCAAAAGAAATGTAAATGCCGTTCCCGTGCTCTTAATCTGCTTATAGTGGATTTATGCAGAGCTTTGCATTTAAAACATGCCTTGTTTTGTGGCCTTCAGCTCCAGAGGAGAAAGCAGAGCCGCCACAGGCTATGAACGCGCTGATGCGTCTGAACCAGCTGAAGCCGGGTCTGCAGTACAAACTCATTTCTCAGACCGGGCCAGTCCATGTGCCGGTGTTTACTATGGCTGTAGAGGTGGACGGAAAGAACTTTGAAGCTTCTGGTCCCTCCAAACGCACTGCTAAACTCCACGTAGCCGTCAAAGTAAGAGACCGGAATGCAGAAGATCAGTTAAGGATCGGTCTGAAATGGTAGAAACTGAATTTTTTAATTCCTTCTCCAGGTCTTGCAGGATATGGGCCTGCCAACGGGGTTGGAGCAGAAGTTAACTGAACTGGTGAAACAGGAGGAGCTGGTGACCGCACCGGAGGCTTTGCCCGCTGTGACCCAAATGGAGCCCGAACCAGCACCAGCCACAGAAAGCCCCACCGACGAGGTATCGATTTAGTTTATTTACAACATGTATCCAAATAGTTGCTTGTGAAGTGCAGAATGTACTATGTTCACTAGCAACTTGTGGGCATTTTATGGATGCAGAAAAGTCAAAGTTAATTCAATTTCTAAAGATTTGTGACTTTTGTGGTTTTCATTTAAATATTAAATAGTTAAAAAAAAAAAGTCAAGTAAATTGTATCACAAAAACATTGTCTAACCAGTTTGTGGTCTTTAAATTAAAAAAAAAAAAATTATTAAAAGTGGCCGTATCCACTTTAATTGTTACAAAACATTTGTATTTTAATGAAATGCTGAATTTAAAATTCAAAGAACAAAAATGAGCGTAGCCGTTTCAAACATTAACAGTAGTAAGAAAAGAGAAAAATTCAGCTTTGCATCACAGAAGTGTTAAATTTTTAAGACTAATATTTCACAATATTATTGTTTTACACCAGACAAATGCTTGTTAAGCTTGGTACGAGACATCTTTCAAAAACAGTTTTGGTTTAATTTTGACTAGTTGGTCACATCAAACTTCTAGTAATGTACGCTTGTTCTTCAGAGCGCTCGACAACAGGGGCCCATCCTCACCAAACATGGAAAAAACCCGGTCATGGAGCTGAACGAAAAACGCAGAGGACTGAAGTATGAGCTCATCTCCGAGACCGGCGGGAGCCACGACAAGCGCTTTGTCATGGAGGTGAAGAGACACAATCACTTTCTAGTTCTTCATATTACTCGGTCGAGAGGTGGGATTCTCTATAAATTCATCGTGATGAGTTCTAGACGGATCGAATTCAAAAAGCTGCTGTTTTTCGCCTCCAGGTGGAGATCGACGGACAGAAGTTTCAGGGAACCGGATCCAATAAAAAGGTGGCGAAGGCCTACGCAGCACTTGCAGCCCTGGAGAAGCTCTTCCCAGAGGGCTCCAACTCGGAGGCAAACAAGAAGAAGAAAATGCCTCCAATGGTACGCCCCAACTCTGTTTTCACTGTCGTTGTGATCTTCACTTGCGTATTCTGTGCGTAATTGTCTGATTTGCTTGTTTCAGCACCCCGCTGGATTTGGGATGGTGAGCGGGCCGCCCGTTGACATGGTGGTCAATCCCAGGGGCCGAGGAAGAGGACGCGGCAGGGGCCGAGGCCGGGGATTCAACAATGGTGGAGGATTCAATCAAGGTACAATTACTGCGACGTCTGAAAGCATCCGTGTGCATTAGGCTTTTAGACACTTCTTGACACTCAAAGACCCGGCAATGTTTTAATCAAACATTTCAATACTTGCCTTTGGATAAAGAGGACAGCTTACAGTAGCTGATGGCAAATAATCGGCAAAATAAGGGCATGACTTCTTAAATTTAAGATTATAAATGGTAACTGGTTTATTTTTTTAACACATTTAAGCCTATTCATGTAATGGTGACACACAGTTTTTGATGTTGTTTTACTTTTTTTTTTAATTTAGTGTTATCATATATTTTTATTGTTTGATTGAGATTAATTGGAATGCACAGTGTTAAAAATGGACTTGAAAATATCATTTGAATTTGAGTTATGTTTTTGCATATGAACACTTTATATATAAATGGCGGTATTACAATTAAATCTCAATTATATTACATTTATTACAGTACATGTTTTTGTTTTAATATACTTTGATATTAATATTTATGACATTTAATGTTCAATTTGTGACCACGCCTTGGTTGAAGCATGTTACTTTTCAGATGTATGTGGGCTGAATTATAAATTTAAAGTCTTAGTTTATGGAAAAATATTGTGTATTTTATGACTAAAGGCTAAATTTACATAAGAATTATGCTTTTTACTTGTGTCTAGAACAAAAGTCCTGTTGACTTGCTTTTGAAAATATGCAAATCCTATATATGTGTATATATATGTATATATGTAATATCCTTGTTGTCTTTTAGGTGGATATGGAACGTATGGATATGGCGGGAATAACAACTCTGGCTACAGTGAGTATTATACCATTTCTCCTTGGTGCCATTGATTTTTATTTATTTTGTATTTTTTTTACTATAGCATCGTTAGGTAGCTTGTTTTTTGGGAGGGGTTTTAACTGTAAGACTTGCCGTTTTACTTTCCCATTTATTCTTATTTTTGACTGCATCTCAATTTAAGTAGTCTGTCCACTTTGCTCTATTTCTATGCAAACTGCCACTCTGCTCATTTCTTGTTAACGATGTATTTTAATGCGAGTGACCGCTATTTTATTTTCTTTACGGTTTTACATTTCTCTGCTTTGTTGTGCCATGGGACGCAAACTTTCCTCGGCGAAAAAACGAGAAACGTTCCCAACATGCCAACGCCACTTTCTGAGGAAAGACCTTCTTGAGGGTGACCGGAGCAGAGAAATCTAAAAAGAGAGAAAACAAAACCAAAAAAAAAGATACGCAGAGAACTATCTTTGGTCTTGATGATAACTGATTGACATCCTTGACTCATGGCCGGTGACGTTTGTCCTGCCAAACACAGAAGACGTCTAATTCTGTGCTTCTCTGCTCTGTCTCACCCTTTAGGTGACTTTGTCTCAGACTCCTATGGCTACCACGAGTTTGCGACATAAACCCGTCCAATGTTTTCAATAAGCACGCAAACGTGAAACAAAAAATAGAGACCGAGGGGGGGGGGGAAACACTGGTTACCCGCAATTATGAACTCGTTTCCTTGTGATGTTTCGCCCACAATCTCACCTCAAAAGCCTGCACCAACGATCAACTAACACTGTGGATGTGAACGGGAGTTTCTGCCTGAGGAAATCAAGAAAAACAAGACATTCTGTCGTATTGTATGTGCCACGATCAGCGCAGTCGAGCAATGCCACTGGCTGACAGACGGTCACAAAGTAGCGGACTGACATTTCTTCTGCATCTTCACTCTGAAGTCACTGTATAAGCCTTGGTTTGTTTGGTTTTTTTTTGGCAACAGTTTTTCCTGGAATAATGTTCCTGAGAGATTTTTTTTTTTTTTTTTTTTTTTTTTTTTTAAATTGTCACTTCCATACATTGCCATGTGTCTGTTTTAAAGTTTATTTATTTTCCTTTTTGTAAATGTGATCGATGCCATTGATTTGTGAGAAACGGAGTAGGCACAGATTTTTAATATCAGGATGTTATCAATTCTGTGAACTGTTGAACAGAAGGAGTATATTTGCTGCAGTTTTTGTTTTTAAATTTGATGTCTGTGAATCGCGTCATATTTTGCAATAAATTTGATTTCATTTACAAACCTGTGATATCTCGTATTTTTTTTTTTTTTTTTTTATAAACATTTGTGTAGGTTAAGGATTTATTTTTATTTTATTTTTTTTTTTTTTTTTTTAAACGTGTAGGTTTAGGATTTATTTTTTTTTTTTTAATGCACATCTTTAGCTAGTATTGTGATTTTGAAAACAATTTAACTCTTGCAGTATTGTACAAATTCTGTATGCACCGTTTCGGGAAACTAAATTATTAAGCCCAGACCACATTTTCGGCATGCAAAATTGTTGCAATCAGTGCAGCCGCCGTATGACAAACCTATTTATTTTTATTAAATTCAATGTATAACACATCCGTCATGTAAATGTATACTTCCTCTTTGTGTTTTTACTGTATTGTTTTATCTTGGCGCAATTTATTTGCGGCTCCAAACTTCAACTTTGTAGTGCAGCGATATGCAAAACAACGTTTTAGCAAAAGCTTGCGTTTCTGCTGTCTTTGCGTTAGCATGCGTTTAAATAAGTATAGCGACACATTGGCGATTTCAAAGCCAGAAAATGCATGGTTTTATTGAAGCTCAAATGACTTCAATCATAACTTGACACTACTGAGTGACATTAAGTATCCTGAACTGATGTATATTTTGTAGCAAGTTTTAATGTACATTTTTTAGGTTTGTTAAGCATTCAGTTTATAGTGTGAAATGGAGTTTCCAATCAACTGAACCTTTAATATTTACTGTGTTATTCCTCTTCAGATTTCTATAATAACGGAGGGTCTAATGGTGGGCCGGTGGCCCCAGGCCCTGGATCATCAGGTCCTGGCACAAACATGTCTGGAGGTGCTGCAGGGGCGGGTGGTTTCGGCTCGTATTACCAGAGTGACGGCAGCTACCCGTCTCCTACCGGTACCCCCAAGCCACCCGGCAAGAAGCCTCCAATGCACCAAAACACCAAGCCTCCCGGCACCGGAGTGGGCCCAGGGGGAGCTTTCGGTCAGTACGGCCAGGGATTCGGACAGAAGAAGAACTTCGGCCCGGCTCAAGGTGGAGGCGGAGGAGGTGGAAACTTCAACTACAGCACGGCTTATCCCTCACAAGTCACCGGAGGACAGGAATACAGCTATGAAGGTGAGGAAAAGAGTTACAAGAATGAAAGAAATATAAAAAAGCATCACGATAATCCACACCACTCCATTGCTTCCAGCTAAAATGAGTCCTCTTCACAATATTGCCTTTTCCAGAAAAAGTTGACTGCGGAATGTGTACACACTGTGTAGAAGTTAAAAAACGGTCCAAAAGCAGCTCCAAACATGTTGGGTGGATTTTGATGCTGGAAAATAAAAAGAGGAGGAACTTTTCTGATGGAGGAAGCGTTATGAAAAGACAATTTTATTAATCAAGTTGTTTACAAAAAAAGGTGGATTGGAGTGGTGTGGGTTACTTGAGGGTTATTGTGATTTTTATCAGCTGTTTTGATTCTCATTCTGACGGCACCCATTCACTGCAGAGGAACCAAGTGATGCAATGCTCAATATCCAAATCTGTTCAGATTTAAAAAAAAAAAAAAAAAAAAAAATTCCTTTTAAGGCCCATTCGCAAGGAGAACCCGTTTTAAGAATTGTCCCTCTATAAAAAACATGGTCAGAGACGGTCTTATGTGAGTGTATTCTTACAAGCAGGTCGTCGTGCCATTTTCTCATGCACAGGCAGAAGTAGCCCTCATAGGCCTCGTGCTCAGTTATCTGGTTACTCGTATGCGAGATGTGAGCAATATTACATAAATATGGAATATACGAACAATGCTGAATGATGAGTAATATGGAATAATAATTTCTTTTACAAGCTACAATGACAGTTGTAATTGTCCATACCATTTTTTTTTAAAATATAGTTTGCTTTAAATGCAATTATTTATTTTTTTTTTTGTCCGTCAATGATTTCCTTGTGAATTAGCTGGAGACAAATTTTCTAAAAGTGATGTTATCCTTACAGCTGTGGTCTCAGAGTGATTACCGTCTTTGGTGTGAATGGGTTTTAAATGTTGTTGATGATTCAGATCTGCTCTTTCTCACAGGTTACAGCAACCAGTCGAACTACAGCTCACAGGGCGGAGCCAACCAGAATTTCGGCGGTAGCTCCGCCTCCTACAACAGCGGACCAGCAGGGTACGGCCGGGGCGATCCCAGTATGAACTACCAGTATCGATAAACCCGCCATGCAGTCGTACATCTTCATTTCCAATCAAAGGAGCATCATGCGTTCTCATTCTGTCGTTCTCGATTTTTGGTTTCTATCACCAACACCCGAGCTGAAGAAAATAATAGCAACCTCTAAACTTCGTGCAAAAATAGTGTTTTTTTTTCATCTTTCTTTTGAAGATTGTGTAATTTTATTTTATTTTTTAAGTTACTTCTAATCTGTGAACTCCCCCAAACTACTGCCCTCAAACAGAAGTGAAATAAACCCAAAGGCAACGCATGTGACGACCTGATAATTTGTTAATATGCAGTGACGGGACGCGCAGTCCTTGAGTGATTTTAACCATTCACACATGCATAAATATAAGATGCATCAGTCTTTTTTTTTTTTTTTTTTTTTGTTTGACCAGCAACATTTCATGATTTTTGCCTGTAATGGTAGGCTTTTCTTTTAAATTATGAATGCACACGTGACATTGTTTTAAATGGTTATGTGACCGTGAAAGTTGTGATGTCAGGTCGTTGTAGCATTGGCTGTTTTGGGTGGGGGACCTTTATTTTTCCGAACAATGTTTAAAGAATGTGTGGTGTTTGTAATAAAGGATTTTATTTTGGAGGATATCCGATCTCTGCAGTGTTTTTGAATGCGCTTCTCCCGGGTATTGCTTAAAATTGTCAAAGCACAATATATACCGTTTGATATTCAAAATGAATATAACACCTGGAAATGCAATAAGAGGGGGGAAAAAAGCAAATGTGTGTTGTTAGGTGTGATGATAAATACAGATCTGCTTCAAAGGTAAAGGTTTTTAAATAAAAATGCAATAGAGAGCCGCTCTAAATTCACGAAAAAATTATTAGAAATAAAATTATGTAAGCCACAATTTAAAAAAGCATGTAATAATAATAGTAATAATGTAAATACAAATGGTTTCCGATTTATGGAACATTTGTAATAAAGCCACGCTGATAAAATTAATTTGAATTTGATTGAAAAACGCAATGAAATTTTAAAGTTTAATAGCGAAAAACGGAGCCGCTCGTCGTGGTTTACGGTAAAATAAAGTGCTGCGCTTCTGTTAGGGTGTTTATGGCTGACCTGACGTCACTTCCGTTTCCTCATCCGAGAGCAAGGCGACTCCAGCATGGCTGACACCGGGCTTTTGGAAGCGCTCTTGCGGCTGCTGGAGAAGGTAGACGGCGGTGTCGACAGCCAGGACGTGTCGGCGGATCTCGGGGTGGATCACCAGCTGATCGTCGGCGCGGTGAAGAGCCTGCAGGCGCTGGGAGAGGTGAGCCCGCTCTGACTGATGCAACAGCGGCGCGAACCAACCGGAGCCGTCCGGTCCCCGTGAACCGTGTGCATCACAGAAACCGCGACGACCAGCGACTAACCAGTCAAAATAACTCTTAATATTAGCAAAACATACCTATGTTTTCTATCTGTATATCTATTCGTCTGTATATGGATGTTTGTGTGACTGTCTGTCTTTCTGTTTTTCTATATATCTGTCTTTCTTTCTGTCTGTCTATCTTTGTTCATATTTAACCATCTATCTCAAGTCAAGTCACTATTATAATGTTTTTATCTATGTATCTATCTGTCTATTTATCTATCTATCTATCTATATCTATGTATCTATCTATATCTGCCTATCTATGTGTCTATCTGTATATATCTATCTATCTGTATATATCTATTTATCTATCTATGTATCTATCTATATCTATCTATCTATGTATATCTATGTATCTATCTATCTGTATATATCTATCTGTATCTATCTATCTATCTATCTATCTGTATCTATCTATCTATCTATCTATCTATCTATCTATCTATCTGTATATCTATGTTTTGCCATATTATACTGTTAAACATTGCAGCTCTTTTCAAGGGCCTGTGTTTTGTAGCATATTTTTGTACATTGGCAAGAGCATTCCTGGTTTTCCTGACCCTGTCTATGAGTATCAGCGTTTATGCCGCTTTGTAACAGAAACATGTAACCGTTTGTGTGTTTGGATGCTGTCCTCAGGTGATCTCGGCGGAGCAGAAGTCCTCCAAACGCTGGGAGCTGACGGGAGAGGGCCGTGAGATCGCGGAGCAGGGCAGTCACGAAGCCCGCGTGTTCATCGCCATCCCGGACGAGGGTCTGCCGCAGAACGAACTCATGGTGAGGGACCAAAGAGTCGCCCCTAGTCTGCACTGCTGGAGAAGACCCTAGGACGGGTCTCATGAAAACAGACACTTTCTCTAAACTCATTCATGTTTGAGCGTTCTTAATAGGTTACGATGCTAAAAAGCATTTTTTTAAATCTTTCAATTATTTAAATTTGCGCAGTACATCACAAAAGTATTCCAAAAAAACTCTCATGCAGTGATATATAATATTTGCCTGACAGTGGGAAAGAAAACAAAAATGTATGTATGGTTTTTTTTTTTTTTTATATATATATATATATATATATATTTATATATATATATATATATATATATATATATATATATTTATATTTATATTTGTATTTATATATATTTATATTTATTAATATATATATATATATATATATATATATATATATATATATATATATATATTATTTATATATATTTATTTATAATTTATTTATTTATTTTTTTTAGAAAATGCCGAGCGGGAAGGTTGGTTTCAGCAAAGCCATGTCCAACAAATGGATCCGTCTGGATAAAGCTCATGAGGGAGGACCAAGAGTCTTCAAAACCGTGAGTTACGTCCGCACACGGGACAGATCGAGCCTGAATCTGTTGGCCAATGCGTTATTAATGCAGCGTGTGCTTCAGGTGGAAACTATTGAGGATGCAGTAAGGGACAAACTTCAGCTGGTGCAGAAGGGACTGTCGGCAAAACTGGAGGACAAAGTGAAAAATGAACTCAAGAAACGTAAACTGCTATCTGAAGTGTAAGAGAGTGTTGAGTTTTTGGCTTTAATGTATTGTTCGTTGTATTCAGTCTGTAAATGGTTAATTTTGATGTTATTGTTTATTATATATCGCTCCATGAGCAGTAGGAGGCGCTGCAGATCAATAACAGTCTCATCCCAGTTTTTTTAGTGGGAATACTATATAAAGTGTGTTTAATGTTTAATTTCAGGACGGTTAAGTCGTACTGGATCACTAAAGGCAGCAGCTTCAGCACCACCATCACTAAACAAGAGACGGAGCTCACTCCAGAGATGATCGCCAGGTGAGACTAATCAGATTCTCAGAGGTAAAAAGCACGTTTTCAGTTCTTTGTGCGCTGGTCTTTAATATCGTGTTTCTCTCAGCGGAAGCTGGAAGGAGAAGAAGTTCAAACCGTATAATTTCGAGGCGATGGGTGTCGCTCCAGACTGCGGTCACCTGCACCCGCTCATGAAGGTCCGGACGCAGTTCAGACAGATCTTCCTGGAGATGGGGTCAGTCCTGATAAACCACGCTTATCAGATTCAGTGTCCAGAGGGATTTCACACATGCTCGGGCAGCGTTTACGTGGAGCGTTAAAGGGCATGCCTTCAATCTAAACATTTAGTTGATAATTAATAATTAGACGCTTTCGTCGCAAATGTGTTATTGCGATGTTTTTTTTTTTCTGGTCTTTCACGGACAGCTGGCTGCTCAAGCTTTTTGTTATTTGCATTCTGTTTAATTCACTACCGTTATGAGGCATTATTTTCCTCTTTTGACTGATTTCCTAGATATTTTTTTTTAACCGTATTAGATCAGACATCAGTGTCATTAAAATCCATCTCAGCGCTGCAGAAGTGGCACAGGAGCTGCATCTGAAATGGCATTTAGATGTATTTTCAGACTGCTCGGAGGTCGAATCACTTTAATGAACGATTCAACAGCTGAGCGAATCGCCCGTTTGAACAAATCACTGACTTGTTGCCACCTGCGGATGTTTTAGATTCATTGAAAGCACCTTTCCGTTTAGAAAATCAGATATTAATTAACAAAACGTTAAAAAAAAATATTTATTCATTAAAAATTAAGTTTACAAATGTTGTGACGTCTGTGATTTATTTTTATTTAATTTTTTTAAATAATTTAAAACGTTTTTTTTAATTAATATCTGATTTTCTAAAAAAGGTGCTTTCGATGAATCTAAAACATCCAGCAGCTGGCAACAAGTCACTGATTTGTTCAAACGGGTGATTCATTCAGCTGTTGAATCGTTCATTAAAGTGATTCGATCGTACGGGTCTGCTGTGATTTTCTTTTGAAGCTTTTAAAGATTTGACATTATTTTGCCATACACCAATATGACAATTGCAATCATACCTATTCGAAATATGTGCGTGTGCCATAGTTAAATCAATTGTGCCTTCATGCGCAGCGCGTTTTCATGCGTATACACCTAAGCATCGGCTCTGTCGTTCGCAGATTCACAGAAATGCCCACTAATAACTTCATCGAGAGCTCTTTCTGGAACTTCGACTCTCTGTTCCAGCCCCAGCAGCACCCAGCTAGAGACCAGCACGACACCTTCTTCATCTCGGGTGAGGAACGTCCGCCGAGCTCCTGGAGACGTTTGGACCACGTACATTGACAGCATGTTTCTCAAGTAGTATTGTGTGTGTTTCCCAGACCCAGCCCTCGCTCATGAGTTTCCTCAGGACTATCTGGAGAGGGTGAAGCAGGTTCATTCTGAAGGAGGTTACGGATCACAGGGGTAAGATGATGCGCATATTATATTAGTTGTATGCTTTTTTTTTTTTTTTGTGGTTAACTATTTAGCAAGGTTGCGGTTAAATTGGTCAAAATTGACATTTAATAAAAAAATTGACAATAATAGTCTCAATTAATAATGTACAAAATAAATAATTTTAGTTTACATTTATATCTGTGTGAGTATATTTATTACGAATAAATACACACATACAGTAAATATTTTAAACACTTTTTATGTATTGTGTATATAAATAGACTTAATATCAAAATTATCAATTTATATATTAATATAATATAAATGATCAATTATCTTAAATATATGCATTGGTTTGTAATTATATATGCATAATAAATATACACGGTATACACGCATTATATACACAACATTTTTGTTTTGGATGTGATTTTGACAGAACTAGTTATTTTAAATTTCTATTTAAAAAAAAAAAATACTATTATTTAGAAATGTTTTATTAATATGAAAAAAAAAATCACCCAACAATATTAGGCAGTGCAAGTATTTTGAACATTGATAAGAATAAGACAATGATTTCTGAAGCGTCGTTTGACTCTGAACACTGGAGTAACAACGCCGAAAATCCAGCTTTGCATTGCAGTAATAAATTACATTTTAAAGCGCATTAAAATGGAAAACATTTATTTTAAATTGTAATAATATTACTGTTTGATCTGTATTTTTTAATATTAAATGCAACCTTGCAACCCCCAAAAAAATCTATCTCCAACTTTTGAACAGTATTTTATCGATGTCGTTTTACCATCTCAAATCAATTTTAAGATACAAATACGACTGGAAGGTTGAAGAAGCCCAGAAGAACCTCCTGAGAACACACACCACGGCGGTCAGCGCGCGGATGCTGTATAAACTCGCACAGCAGGTGAACACACACATACACACACACACATTCACAAACTCCCTGCTAGCTTCACCGCTCTTTACTTCAGATCTCACTGGTCTCTGTGGTGTCGTCCTTCAGGAGAAGTTCACACCCGTCAAGTACTTTTCCATCGATAGAGTTTTCCGTAATGAAACTCTGGACGCTACTCACCTGGCCGAGTTTCACCAGATCGAGGGAGTCGTGGCCGACTACGGCCTCACCCTGGGAAACCTCATGGGCATCCTGCACCAGTTCTTCACCAAACTAGGTACTACACTCCTCACGGTTTACGAATACGATACATGAGTGTGTGAGAGAGAGAGATGGTTGTTTGACTTTTTGATGCTGTTTGACATTTAGACATCCCACTGATCATTTTATTGAAATGCTTTCTTTCAGGAATCACAAAATTACGCTTCAAGCCTGCTTACAACCCCTACACCGAGCCAAGCATGGAGGTCTTCAGCTATCATGAAGGTAAAACTCTCCATACAGAGGCATGAAATGTGCTACGTTTACATTGCTAAAGCTAAAAATATAATATATATATATATATATATATATATATATATATATATATATATATATATATATATATATATATATAGTAAAAATAAACAACTGTATACAGGCATGTGTGTGTATTTATATAGACTTAATAGAGACAGTACACACATTATGTAAAAAAATAAAATAATAAATGTAAATGCAATTAACCATAATTAATTCTTTGCGTTAAAACAGCCTGCTGTTTTGTGGGTATATAATAATATAATAAAAATACAAATTATTAAAAAAGAGGTGATAATGCAATAACCTAATTTTAGAATCAAAAGACTTTGAATAAGTATTGAAATAGCATTAATATTAAAATCGACACGGAAAGGAAATTAATCGTTTTTTTTCTTTCCCTTAAAATTTTTTTGTGAAATGCATTTTTTTTTTCCCCCTCTGGTAGTCTGCAAGGCTCTGTGAAATAACAGAAATCGTTTGCAGAAGTGATATAACACAGGCTTGTAGTTGGAGACAGTCAGGCCACATTTAAACATTTTCTGATTCAGATCAAAGTTTTTTGTGTTTTGATTCGCAAACTGGCTAGTAAAAGTAAAAGAAAAAATACAGCTACTATTGCATGATGTTTTCTCACAGACACCCTGGCAGCTCAGAAACTCACGCTCGAGATATCGATGTGCGTTTAACTCGTGAATCTTTTTGTCGGCACTTTCCACGCAAAGGCCGCCGCTCTTCCTCGAACCGTCTGAACCAGTTTAGCATCATAAATCTTCCTTCCTGCTCGTTCTCTGTCAGGTCTGAAGAAGTGGGTGGAGGTGGGTAATTCTGGGGTCTTCAGGCCTGAAATGCTGCTGCCCATGGGATTGCCCGAGGGGGTGTCAGTCATCGCCTGGGGTCTGTCCTTGGAAAGGTACGTTGACTCACACACACACACACACACACACACACAATATAAAATGGCACCGGCTGAATACGAAATCTCATAATTGCTTTCCCCCCCCCCGTCTTCAGACCCACCATGATCAAATACGGAATCAACAACATCCGAGAGCTTGTGGGACACAAAGTGAACCTTCAGATGGTGTACGACAGCCCGATATGTCGACTGGACTCCTGAGCGACCGTCATACGGCTCAGCATATGGATTCGTTTGTGCTCGCCTGCATTTTTATTGTTTATTTAAGTCATGACACACACAGTGAACCGCACTCGGCCGCTCGGGCATTAGCTACGAGGGCTTTGTTGAACAGGCTGACGTCAAAGCTGAGGAAAAGAGTCACGTCTTTGCATGAGGAGCGTGACATTGACCTTATTACAACATCACCGCCTGATATAGAAATCCCCACTGGCCTCCACTCAAAGCTCCACTTCTGTTTTATGTAGGTTAATTCTTTGATTTCTGCTCCGCACACAAATAAATAACCCTTTTCCGTGACAGCTCTGTAAAAGAACAGCCACTCGGCGTGTTCTCGTGACCCAGAATGCAATGGAAACTATTCAAGTCCTCCTACTGTAGAAATATATTAAAAATGTTTCCAAACTATAGCATGACTGACTTAATGGTTGTTTAAAGTTCATTCACTGCAAGACTATGCAATTAAACCTTCCTTTGCTGGATCTTTTTCAAATTTCTAAATTTCACAAAATAATTACCAAGAAATTAAAGCGTGTGACCTCTTTAATCAAATGTGGAAATATACTACAATAATAAATAAATATTAGTGCTGTCAAATGATTAATCGCATTCAAAATACGTTTTCGTTCACATAATGGATGTGTACTGTGTGCATAGAAAAGCACATACAGCTTATATTTTGAAAACATTTACATGTATATATTCATATACATTGTGTTTATTTAAAATAAACACTACATATTTTTCTAAAATATGTACATGCAAGTGTTTGTATCAGCATATACTTAAATATACACGTAAACACAAGCAAAAATTATTTTTTGAAACGCCATTAATCGACTCGTGTGTGTGTGTGTGTGTGTGTGTATTTTTAATCTTCATTGTGCGTGTGCGCTTTAGCAAACGCAGAGCTTGAGAGGTCTGGATCAGGGTCTTGAGTCATTTGTGTAAATCCAGTGAAGAGGGCTAAGCTTTCTTCCTCTTAGTAAATCTCTCTCTTGGTTAAATGGTCGAATCTGTTTGATCTGGCTGTTTCTATGTTTGACCGCTGGATGCAATGTGCAGGTTCTCAACCAGCTTTTTTACTATGACAGGACATTTTTTTTAGCCCACGCTGAAAGCAAAAACGCGCATGTTTAACGTGTTGCTATGGGGACCAGGGACCAATGAGATTTCCGTGTGGGCGGGGCTATGCAATGACGCATGCGGTTCGCAGGGTTTACGATTAGGAGCCCCCTACTGCCACGTTATTTAAAGATCTTTCTTCTAAAAACGTTTTCAAAACTATTTTTTATTAACTTTGTGATTCTAGAACCTTCCAGAATTGCATGTTCAGTAGTAAAAACAAAATTAAAAAGTTTTTTTTCCCCACATATTCAAAAATAGCTTTGGCATCAAATTACATTTATTTTTATTATATATATTTTAATTAATTTAAATAAGGCCCCCGTGGTTGAGAACGGCTGCGCTTGGGTCAAACTGGACTGATGTTTCTGCCGTCAATCGACGTCTTTTCCTCCCCTTTAGATGTCCTCTCTCTTTTCTAAGTAATATTATTTCCTGGCTGCACTGATTCTGTTTTTTCGCTGAAACTGACGTAAATGTTTGTTTCTCTAGGGGACGCTTGTACGTCGTAGGCAAGTTCCATGAACAAACTAAATGAGATTAGTGCCACTAATTCCATTTCTTTCAGCAAAACTTGTGGTTGGAAATGAGTTAAAGCTGCTTCCGTCATCTTTTCGTGTCTTGGCATCTACAACTTAAAATTACGTAAATGCACGCTGACCGATCAAATTTTGGGGTCAAATTTTTTTTCATGTTTTCGAACGAAGTCTCTCAATCTTGACAATCCTCAATATCGTTAAACCATACGAAATAGTTACACATATTTTCAAACATTTGTGACCAAAGCTGAATAATCAGCATAGTTACTTTACTCCTCGGTGCGACGTGATCCTTCGGAAGTCGCACTAATATGACGATTTGAAATATTTGATTTTTATCACAGTTTTTTTTTTTAATGAATTGGACGTTTGGATTCGATCAGGCTTTATAATCTCCTCATTTCCCGGCATCTAAGATTACATAAAAGCACATGTAGGGAGGATGTGAGTTGGATCGTCAGGCTCTGAATCTGGGACAGAAGCATGCTGATGAAGTTTTCACAGGACGCATTCGCCACTGAAAAACAATTTAGATGATTTGAACGCAATCCTGTTTTGAGTAAATCTGCTGGCCCCGCCGATTGCCCTTTGGGGGAGGAGAGGTCGAGGGAATCCTCTGTGACAGTGAAGGATTACGTCTTGTTTACTTGCTTAAAATGTCGTAACATCTTAAGTGGCCGAGTCAAAGTAATCCCCTATCGTTTAGAAATAACCTGTCTGAGAACAGCCCCGCTCCGCTCGAGTCTCAGTCTCAAAGGCCGTGGTATTTACATGCATTTGTATTTCCGCTCGTCCGTGGAGATCATTTTCACTCGCTCTGTGCGCAGTTATCGAAATTACTTTTCCGAGTACAACTTGAGGGTTAGCAAGGTTCTTTATTTACAGCAGTTGTGACAGCATTAGCTAACGCTTGTCAACCAAAATGGACTGTAAGAAAAAAACAAAACCAAACAAGTCATCCCGCTTTAGCGAAATATTGCATTTTAAGTAAATGGGGGCGTTCGCGCGGCACACATCCTTGGGATATTTGGAGAAGAAATCTTAGCAAGGGTGCACATTTGCCAGTCTAAAATGCTAACTAATTGGCTAGCGATATATTCGTCTACTGCAATGTAAGTGTCTTTGAATAAAATCTGTTGAATGCGTACATCCAAAGCAGGGGTGTTAATTAAAATCGAAGCAGCTAAAATTAAACCAAAAACTCCCAGGTCACCGTTTAGGAGCTGGCTGACCCTTGTTTCATCAGGCAGGTGTTATTTTTCTGTTATCTGCACCTTTATTGAATTGCAAAACCCCTGCAGATGATTTTGGGGAAAACACAGATATTTTGCATTGCATCAGCGCTCGTGAATAATCTAAATGAATCTAGTACATGATGGGTGTTTACATGTTCATGCACAGCCCTTCATGTCTAGTCGCAGCATAGATTTTCCACACATGCAGCCTGATTTGTTTTATTTAATATGCAATGATAAATAGCGATTTTTCAGTTGGCTATTTAAAAAAAAAAAGCGAGATTTCACGCCATTGCCAAAAACCAACATTTGAAATAGCTGATGCGATGCAAGAGCGTGTCCTGTGTGAACAACCCCATGCGGTCTCCAAAATGCAGACCAACGCAAACATTCGAAGATGATTTTAGTGCATTTTTACTATGGTGAGCTTGACGTCTAGATTCAGGTGAATCAAACATCATGAATCATCCAACAAGCTTCCTGACCCTTTCAAGGGCATTTGCTGAGTGCATGTTGCTTTGGGCCTCGTCCGAATATCCCTTTTTATCTTTCGTCCCGTCCCGCTCGTCTCTGATTTCCAAGAGACTGGCTCCCGTAAAGCGACGCTCCTCCGAGACCGTCCGACGCCGAAGAGAAGCTCTGTGTTCATTTGCGCTGGCGCGGAAGAAAGTTGTTATGTCATTAATACCAACTGAATATATAATGCAGAGTCGTTCTGAGCTCAAGTTCTTTCAAATTAATCCTCCTTTTGGGGACGAGTTGAAATGATGTTCGACGGTGCTCATAACAGAGCTTCCGTAAATCGTCTTACACAACAGGAAAATGCGATGCGACTCAAGCGGTCCATCCTACGCTACGTATTTCCAAGTGACCTTTCAAAAACGCAGGAAAAACGAAGCAGAAAAGGCTTCCGATGAAGTTGTAGCGATGCCATGGTTACAGGTTTGATCCCCAGGGAACGCAAATGGTTAAACATATATATATATTTATATATATATATATATATATATATATATTTATATATGCAGTGGAAGTCACTTCGGATAAAATCAGATTCGTAATAGTTTTGCAAAGAGAACATGCACTATGTTTTTTTCTAGTGCACGACTCTAGTCTGTTTTCTTTGGTCTCGGCCCACCGTATCCCGTCAGTTAAGGGACATTTAAGGTGGCCGAGCGTGACTTTCTTACCTTCCGTTTTTTTTCTCAGACGTCCTGCGGGATGGTGGACATCGGCCCAGGACTGCTGGGCACCGAGGGGCTGTTGTTGGAGCTGGATGTGGGGAAGAAGGAGGGGATGTAGGGGATGGCGGCCAGCAGCAGAGGGCTCATCTGGGGGCTGTCGTCCGACGGTAAGAGGATCACCACGTCGTCCTGGTCCCACACGTGGAAGGCGTTGGTATGGGACAGAGACAGAGCCGCGGGCAGACGGGTGGGTCTGATGCTCGATATGTCGTCTTTTTCTGCATCGTCTTCATTAGGACCAAGCACGCAGTCTAATAACGACAGATAAGAAAATGAAACAGAATTGTAATTTCATGGTAAACAATGGTATCTGGGGGGTGAAAATGCATACTGTGCTAATTTAACTAAGTTTAAATGTTCTTTCTTGAGCGAAAATTTTCCAAGACATTCCAGTCAACTTTTTTTTAGAGCTTTTCTTACGAAAGTCATTGTTTATTTACATAATTTCTTGTTCCAAGACCTAACCAGACAATCTGTGAGAAAAAACGGTATCCCGAAACCTGTTATCCTGACATTTTTAGGTGTTTTGTTTTCACAAAGTTTCAGTTAAACTACCTTTCATTTAGCAAGAACGCATTAAATAGACATTTGTAATTATATATATATATATTTATTTATTTTTTTTTTTTTTATTTTTTTACTGCAATAAATTTTGTTCTTTTGAACTTTGTATGCATTAAATAGACGTTTATAATTATATATATATATATATATATATATATATATATATATATATATATTATTTTTTTTTTTTTTACTTCAATATATGTCGTTCTTTCGAACTTTGTATTCATAAAATAAAACAAGATATATATAAAATATTAACTGATTTCGACATCCATGCTAAGAAATGTTTCCTGGGCAGCCAATCAGCATTTTAGAGCTATTTCTGTCACGTGACACTGAAGACTGGATCAATGACGTTGATCATTCAGCTTTGCGCACAATGTATTCAAATACATTTATATCATGATGAATTGCATAATATTACTTTATGTCATTTTTGGACCGGATTTTTGATCAGGCAACTTACTTAAATAATAAGAAATTAGAAAAACCTTGAAAATGCTATGCAACCATACATGGTAAAGTTTTCTACCTTAAATTAATCGCAGTACACTTGGCAATTTAATTGGTAGCCTACCGTGGTGTTTCCCACGCTTCACCCTCGTGCAAAATAAAATGCAGCAGAAGTTATTGGGAGTTTTGAGACGTCTTACCTACTACATCGTTGGCGAGGTCTTTGATTAGATGTCCCACTATGGCATAGGCGACCGCGACGATCACCAGCGCGGCCATTAACAGGTACAAAACCCCTTTGGGCAGGGGGATGAGGTCTCGGTTCACCGGCTTGTAGTCTTTGAACATCGGGTCCTCGTTTGGAAAGGAGTACTGAAAAGCGTGCCCGGTCTTATCCGTAAAGTTCAAACTTGACACGTTGAGAGAATTCATCACCAGCCTCTATTCCGCCCAAAACCAGCGACGTTTCTTTCACAAGGCCGTTGCCGTTGAAAACACCTCAAAAGCTCCTCGCTTTAAAACAATCTGTAAAAAAAAAAGCGAGATAACTTTAGCGTTAAAAAAAACAAAAACCAACGCGTATTCGTTGCTCTGTTTATTCCCGGAGGGTTTTTAACATTGAAATATTAACATGCGCGCGCTCACCTTCATCGCTGAAGTTCGTTCCCGTTTATCTTTCGCTGTTTTTTGTTTTTCGAGGAGCGAGCCCGAGCCCGAGCTCCGTCTTCGCGCAAGTCCCAAGATTCGCGGAGGCGTGCTGCGCATGCGCGTCCGTGAGCTGTCCGCGGTGCTTAAAGCCTCTCGCTGTCGGCGAGACTCCCGGTTAACGGCATCAATCAGACCGGGGTAAATTTCCAAGACCGCCCACTTTCCACCCGGTTTGAATTACTGGACTGAGGTGAATGGTTTCCTTTCACCCCGCCTCCGAGAAGTTGTTAATGCTGCTGCCGGCCGCGTCCCAAGTCCTTTAATTCGCTTAATTAAGTCCGGGATTCCGCGAACGTGGTGATCCCTCCGAAAAGACCTGTTTTCTCATTGACACCTGTTGATTCCAGGTGATCGGAGTAATATTGGCTTTGTTTCGGGCGAAAATAAATCGCTCTTCGCGACATGAACAGCGCTGTCCGGCATGTCGTAAAACAACGCCATTATAACTACAATTACGTTTATATATTATTTAGCCTAAATAACAGACACACACATATTTTTTTTTTTGGTATTAAAATATATTAATATTATATGAATTATATAAATATATAAATTACATGAATACCTATAAAAAGTGATAAATAGTGTTAAGTTCCGTCGCTATGGTTACCACTTCTGGCCAACCTGTTTACTAGCGGTTTAGTTAGCGGGTGAAAATACTTTTGACTGGGCCTACTAACTAGTTTTATTTTGGATAAAATCTCCGACTTTACTGTTTGTGAAGATCCAGTAGAGTAAGTGAGACACAACAAACCTTACAGTTAACAAAAATGCGTTTCACCATAGTGAAGTTTTTTTTTTTTTTTTTGTATGCTTATATAGGCTTGATGGAGTTCTTAGTTGTAAACTAGTCCAGACTAAAAAGACAATGAAGATCAGAAACTAGTTTTTTTGTTGTTTTCGCTTATTCTAATTGTATTGGCACCGAGTTGCATGAAAGTAAAGCGTGCCCTCTTTTAATTCTGGAGCTGGAAAACTCTTTCAAAAGGGGAAAGTTCTGTCAGGATGTTGTCAAATTAATTTTAAGCTACAGCTAAGCAGTATTCCTATTACATAACCATTTGAGCTTGTGCGGGATTTGTTGATTTCATAATGGCCCTCTTCAAAATCAGCATAGCCTGACAGAAGAGCATGAGCCGCCCGTGTTAGTTGTTGTGTTGGACTACACGAAAGGCTTTTTATTTCCTCTGTGTATTTCCTGATGGATTTCCAGCTCTTTAGCTTGACCCCTGTGATAAGAATCATAAGAATAATTGCGCAAGAGTGCTTATGGGAGATGAACAAAGTATATATATATATATATATATATATATATATATATATATATATATATATATATATATATATATATATATATATATAATATTGGGGTTATCATATTCGATACATTATGGGAATATGGGAATATGTAGCTCATGCTTTGGGGTTGCCTCAGTTTTATTCAGAGGCTAAACTGAGCAAAAACATGCTATTTAGTGCAGTTGCTGATATTTTTATGGACAAATATAAACATCAGTCTCAGGGAAGAAAGCTCTAGTAATATAATCAAGCCACACAATATGCTTTTGCATGCACTGCAACTGTTTTTATTCATTTATTGTACATGGACTTACTGTATGTGACGATATGTATGGTGGTTATTGACACCGGGGCAAGTTGTCACGCTATACACTTCAGGTTTGTACCACACTTCTCTTTACTTGTGATTTTTTTGCAGGAATTGTGCCTGTTAAGAACTAAAACTGAGCAGTCATGATATTTAGCGCTGATGAATACGATCTTATTGACAATGTGTCAGCATGGGTTTAT
This sequence comes from Puntigrus tetrazona, assembly GCF_018831695.1. Taxonomy (NCBI): domain Eukaryota; kingdom Metazoa; phylum Chordata; class Actinopteri; order Cypriniformes; family Cyprinidae; genus Puntigrus; species Puntigrus tetrazona. The sequence continues at coordinate 5,585,121 of NC_056701.1, read as the reverse complement.
ATCAGATACCGTCTCTCTAATCATCAGTAGATAGACATCATGCTTTCACAACATCCTGTTCTCTTCTCTGTGTCCCTCACTGTTTTCTATTTTCGGATGAGCTTTTAAATGAAATCTGGCACCTGGTTTGACTTTGACCATTTGTCCACCTATTTTTCGTGTCCCCGCTAGAAGCCGTTGTCCTGGAAAGGATGCGGTAATACGCTCCTAAAGATGAAATAACAATATATGAAAATCGTGAAATGATGTGAAAGCATGAAATTACAACGAACAATACCTTTGCGTGATTTGTACATTTTTACGTTATTACAACCAAAAGCTGTATCTGCTACATTAGTTAAAGCACCGAACTAACACAATGAACGACTGCATTTGTATTAGCGTTAAAGATTGAGTTCACCCACAGTGGAAAATATGCGAAGAATTGACCCTCAAGCCATCGAAGATGTAGATGAGTTTGTTTCTTCAGGCATTGACCCTCTGCAGCAAATGGGTGCCGTCTGAACAGCTGATGAAAACCTCACAGTATTAGATTCTGTTTTGGACTGTTTTTGATTGTAAATGAAAACCACAAATCGAATGGATCGAAGAATAGCCAAAACGGCCAAGACTCGGCTCCAGGGTGATCAAAGAAAGCCCAAAGATCTGCACCGTAACATTCGGTAGACGCCTTTGTGAAGTCAAGCTTTTGGCAAGAACCCCCTGCAAAGTCCCATTGTTGAAAACATGAAGAGGTTACAATTTGTCAAAGGATACATCGACTGGCCTGAGGAGAAATGGTGCAATATTTTGTGCATTGATGAAGCGAGATTGTTCTTTTTTGGGTCTAGGAGTCACAGGCAGTTTGCCAGACCCCCTCAAATACTGAAATCAAGCCCCATTACACTGAGAAGCATAACATGGGGATGTGGTGGGCCTATTTATCGTATTCCATTGATCATGGATCAATTTGGGTACATTAAAATACTTAAAAGAGAGAATGTTGTGTAATGCCAAAGAGGAAAAACCCTGGAAATGGGTGTTTTAACAAGACAATGACCCCAAACTTACCAGTAAGCAAGCAACACCTTGCTTCCAGACCAGCAAGATTAACGTTATGGAGTGGCCAGCCCAATCTCCAGACCTTAATCCAATAGACCACTTGAGGGGTGACGTCAAAAATGCTGTTTCCGAGGCAAAACCAAGAAATGCAGAGGAATGGTGGTATGTGACGCCATCATCCTGGGCTGCAATACTGGTTCACAGGTGCCAGACTCCATGCAACACAGATCAGTTCTCAAAAACTGCGGCCATACATCTAAATGTTCTTCAGTCATTCAAAAGAAAGCCAAATCGTCAAGCAGTTTTGTTTATACAGCAAGACACTTGCAGACACTACTATTTTTTGAACTGCTATTATTTTGAACACAACTGTATAGCTCGCGCATAATTATTTCATCAGCTGTTCAGACTCTCATTCTGACGGCACCCATTCACTTCAGAGGATCCACTGGTGAACAAGTGATGTAATGCTGAATATCTCCAAATGAAGAAACAAAATCATCTACATAGAAGTTAAACAATAGCGATTTTTTTTTTATATTGGGCAAATGTTTGTACTTTGCTCATGTTTGTCCCAGCTGGCTCAGCAACAGCAGGGATTATCTGTGTCCTCTGACACCCATTCATCTCATTATTACAGTCCATTATGTTCAGAGCCAGTGAGGCCAGGCCTGAATGTATTTCCATTTACGGATTAATGGTCGCTCCTCAGATGCTGACCTGAGACAGTAGTGCAAATTATGATGCCAGGTCTCCCTATAAAACGCACTGTTGTTGAACTGCAAACTGATGGAGGATTAAAAGTAACTCTGTTGGTCTTTAAAAAAAAACGCCATGACTTTACTGGAGAAAATAAACACACACACACACACACACACACACACAATAATATACATAAATATTAGGTAGATATGAATAAATAAATAAATAAATAAATATTATTTATTCTGGAAAAATGATATAATTAGCTGTCGTTTTTCAGGAGAATCAGGCGCGTGAACGTCACGTGCGTCATCGCGCGCTGCAGGTTTGCGTAAAGAGTAAACAACTCCGATAAAAGCGAACAAAACTTCCCCTCATTTGTTATTTTGTTACTAATACGGTTCACAAGAACCCCACAGACACATTACTCGACGGAGACACAATAATTAGAGTAAGTTTAGGTCAGATTCAGATTTGCTAAGCAACCGGCTAACGGTTAGATACAAAAACATGCTAGAATTGAACATGCTAATTTGAACGCGAAGGGTAAAACTGTAAGTTTGTCGTAAATTAGGCATTATTTAGGTATCATATCAATTACATGTGCTATGATATACACGAATTGTTTATTTTGACGTACTTTGGAGCACAAAGTGCAATCATGAACTCAGCGCAAGATGTTATAATGACTAACAGTCGGTTTTTGAATGATTAATTAAAATGTTAATTCGTATATTTACTTGTATATGTCATGGTAATGTTTCATATATTATTTTATTCTTTGGAAATTTAGGCTCTATGGCCTTGCAGTCAACACCCAAAGCTGGTCATCATCACCACTCATCAGCAAAGGTATGATTTTAGACTAAAATTGTCAAATAGATTATAGTCTATTATTGCTGCTAAGATTAATTTACTTTTAATGCAGGTGCCAGATGATGGTTTCAATTCAACAGATGAAACACTGTTATTTGTTAGCCTGGATGACAGTAATGAACAACAAAGGTGAACAAAAACGATTATTGCTTGTTTGCTATTTGTTAAATATGTTTACCGATGTTTTACCCTTTTTTTTTAACCTGTAACAGCGAGGACTCGGGTATTGAAGTCTCAAAAACCTCGACTAGAAGTTCGCTGGGCATCAGTACAATGGAAGAAGCTGCCGTGATGGCGCCCATAAGTTCACGGATAGAAGTGGTTGGGAAGAAAGCACAGGACCTTATTGAGAGAATCAACGAGAGGCGAGCCATGGACCAGCATGTGATGAACAGCTTTGAGGAAAAGCTCATTAAAAAGGTACTCAACACTACAACAGATGCAGAGAAACAGATAAAGATGGGAAAAACACACATTAGTGCTTGAATAAAATAGTTTTTTTATTTTTATTTAGTAAGTAATTTAGCAGTTGTCTGAAATAACACCAACATAATATCTAAATATAATAGACCAGAATATCTATTTTTTAGGGTAGCTTGTATTTTTTTCTGCTTTCGCTCTCTCGGTCAACTCTCCTTAATGGAAAATGGAAACCAGTGAAATTTCACAGACAATGAAAAAAAAAGTAAAAAGTTATTGTTAATAAATAATTAGGCTATGTGATTTAAATATGCAACAGCTGGCCTAAAATATAATAATGTATGCGATGAAAACACTGTACAATTAGACATTCAAAGGAGTCATTCGTCCAAACTGAACACTGGTCAAAATTGACCTTTTCTTCAGGCCATCCAAGATGTAGATGACTTTGTTTCGTCATCAAAACAGAATTGGGAAAATTTAGCAGGACGCCCCTTTCTCACTAATGTATTGCCGTCAGAATGCGAGTCCGAACAGCTGATAAAACCATCACAATAGTTCACGTGACTCCAGTCCACCTTTCAGAAGTCCTACACCTTGGTCGGGGTAGATTTTCTATTGCTTTGTGTGTGCAGGTGAGTGAGATGTGTCAACAGGTGAAGGAGCAGATGTTTGAGTATTATGAGCAGTACAGTCAGGGCATGGAGGCCAGCATCGCTGAGCTGTCGGAGGTGCTGGAGAGAAGCAGTCGGATGAGTATGGAGCTACAGGGAGCCAGTCAAACCCTAGCCGCCATCAATAAAGGCCTGCAGCACAGCACAGAGCAGTAGATGCACTACCAAACCAATCAAACTGTGACGGAGCACACTAATGACTTGTGGTTCACACAGACATCAGATTAACGTTTAATTTAACTTACAACTTGAATTTAAGGGGGAGCTGTTCAAACATTTACAGTAGTATGTTAAAGAAAGTTCAAATGCACATCAATATGCTAATTTGGTGACATGTATTTAAAGTAAAATCAGTTTTTGGTGGATTACATGTTTCACTATCATTCCTTCTAAACCCAGGCAAATGTGGTTTGGGTAACCGCATTATTTATGTTTCAATAACTAGGGTTTGAGCTTTGTAGGATTAAGGCTTTTTCCCCACAGCATTAGTTATTGAAAACTCATTTAATCTGTCGCCAATTCTCTTTATGGCTTTCTTAGTACAAATGAGCTGCTCTAAATAGATACAGATAGCAAGATACAGCACTATTATAAAATTAGGATTAGGTAACAGACCCTAGAGACCCTCGGTGCAATCTGTGTAATGAAAACCACTGCGCAAACACTATAATATTTAATCTTTTATTCACCTGCAGTAAACAATTTTGTTCAGCACTTTGAAATTTTTCTATGATACATCAATGTACAAACCACAACATGCACTCTTCATCTCTGCGATCCTTGGTGCATTTCTTTACAAATCTACTTAAAAACCTGCAGTCAAACGTCCATTCAAAGTGTTTTGATTTCAAATAGAGAATACAAAAATAGATCTCTGACGAAGGCTACATAAAGTACAGACATTCAAAATGACACGTTAATTAAAATACTACTACCAGATTCAGAGGATATTGTATCGACAATTTCAAGTCAGTTGTAATGGTAAATAATGCAAACTCTAAAAGCGTTCAAGGGACTATATGGGCTGCAGGTCAAAGGCAGTAGCAGTCAGGGGACATGATGTCTGACAGCAGCTCATTTGTCCACCGTGAAGGACTGCAGTCCAGTGATGGCTCTGCCCAGGATCAGGGCGTGGATATCATGGGTCCCTACAAAAGAACACGATAATCAATGTTCAGTAACCTGTAGATCAGTGGCTGGGCCGCGGCCCCCAGTGGGCCGCAACGGGATGCAGGGGGCCAGTTATTATCAATAGAAATAATAATATTGATATCGTAAAAATGTGTAGTAATAATTAAATATCATAATTAATTAAATAACAAAAATAATAATAAACTGTTACTATGCGTTCACTATTCCAGGTCGTTGATTCGTTTAAAAACAACCCACGATTTAGGCTATGTAACATATTTTTGCTGCATACATTTAAATTTTTTTCAATTTTTTGCAGGGTGTGAAACATATGTGTTTGGTTGTGTGGGCTGTGAGTTAAAAAAAGGTTGGGAACCACTGCTGTAGATCATGGGAAAAACCTATTAGCCTGCATGCAGGTTTTGTGTAGTAAAAGAATATCAAATAATATGAAAAATGCTCTGATGCAACCTCAGTGTTTCCTCTAGATTTTTTGCTTTTTTTTTCTAGATTTTTCATTTTATTATTTTTACATTTTTAGACTTTTTAAAATAAATTTTTAATAAAAAAGCAAAAAAATAATAAAATAAAATAATAAAAAAAAAAATAATCAAGAAACTAAATTTAATATCAATTTAAGAAAAAGGCCCCATCAAATGTTTTATTTGAATTGAATTTTAATTTATTCTTAAAATAGCCCTATGAGTTTCTCCTCTGTGTTGTGTAAAATGAAGATATAATGCATTCATTTAATTTATCTTCTAAAATAATGGCAAGGGAAAAACTGAACTTGCAGACGTCCTTCACAAAAAAAATCTTTTGTAATTACTTTCTTAAAGGCTCAGAGCCTTACAAAACTCCTGTAGTGACCAGGACTAGGAGGTTTGAAGCATTGTTTTTTCTCTGAAAATCCTGATCTGATTACTTTATTCACGTCTCCTTCAGTCTCTCTGACCTTCATAAGTATTGACGGATTCCAGGTTCATGACATGACGAATGATGTGATACTCGTCGGCGATGCCGTTTCCTCCCAGCATGTCTCGGGCCTGTCTAGCGATATCCAGGGCTTTACCGCAGGAGTTCCTCTTCAGCATAGAGATCATCTCTGGAGCCGCTCTGTCAATATAGTTCAGAGAGTAAAGATTATTATTTTATTTTTATTCATTTAAACATGGTTCCCATATTAAATCACATTTTTAAAAATACAGATAACTATAATAGATAAAGTTTCAATGACCCCGTGGTAGGCATTAATTAATAGTTTTCAGTCACGTGATCTGGAGGGCAAAACATCCAAAGAACTGGAGCAGTTTTTCATCTGGTTCAGCACCGCAAATATTTAGATCACCCCTAAAACTATAAAATGAAGGTATGTGAACAAAATATGGCAACTTGTAATCCATATTAAGCACCCTGCAGTGTGACAAAACTGTTGAAACACTAAAAGTGCCTTAATATATTTAAAATAGTAATATTAAAACATTCTGTAAACTCTGTATAAATGATGAATAGTCTGCATAGGAAAGCAGATGAGGCCGAAATATGAACGCAATCTGCTTAATGGTTCAGTGTTTTCCTTAAAGCGTTTTTCTATGGGAGACCACTTAATGTTAAACTTAGCATGTTGCATTTATATTCTGGCTTCATTTTGCTCCCAGCACAGAATATACATCATCAATAAGGTGTTTACTGAATTTCACCTTTTAATATCTGCATTTTACTACTTAATGTTCCTATAAGGGTGTGATGTCAGGTGAAAACTATCAAATTGAATGAATCCAGTCCAAACTGCAGCAGCATAAAGATGAACCTCACTTTTTCTCATCTATTAGTCGGCCCAGTTGAAGACAGGACTGCAGGCCAATGGTGATCTCGGTTAACATGTCTGCCATTTTCTTCTGGATCAGCTGGTTTCTGGCTAGAGGAACTCCAAACTGGATTCTAATGGGAACATCACAAATTATGCTAAATGTAACAACATCTGCAAGAACCATAAAAAACCACGAGGACAGCCAATCTTGGCAAGCAATAAACAAGGAAGCAAGCGAATTTACATTAACATCATTGCATTGAAATTCTTCCACACTTTTCGCCTTATGTTCATTAGATAACAGATGTGTTCTGACCTGTCCAGTGTGTACTGTCGTGCGGCGTGGAAACAAAACTCCGCGGCTCCCAGAGCTCCCCAAGCAATGCCATAGCGAGCATTATTCAGACACCCGAACGGACCCTGGGACACGAGGAAGAGTATATTAGTATTAAGAAGAAAAAACTGCATTGGCCTGAGCAATATATATTGGGTTTAAATGACAACGCACAAAAATACAGTACAAAACATATGAAGATTAATACTTCAGATCAACAGAGTACTCGACTGCAGTCTGGCCAACAGGTCACTTGTAAAACACTATACTTAATTGTTGGTCATCGTCCATTTTTGTATGGACCATACTGAACCACAGCTGACCAAACAAAGATTGTTCACACCACCACCAAATTTCACAGGTCAGCTGCATTTGAAAAAGTACTTTTTAGTGATAATTACTATTGCTGCAAGACTTTATTATCTAGCATTGCTTTTATTTGAATGCCTGCTAGTAATAAAACCAATGAACCCAGAGCCGGTGTTTCTCAAATGGTGTCTCATGCAGTTTTTCTCTCACTCACCGCCAGTCCTGAGACTTTGGGCAGCAGGTTTTCCTCTGGCACTTCCACCTCGTCCATGATGATCATGCCGGTGGCCGAAGCCCGCAGCGAGAACTTGCCTTCGATCTTAGGAGTGGACAGACCTTTCATGCCACGCTCCAAGATGAAGCCACGTACCTTCCCGTCCTCGCATTTGGCCCAAACCACACAGACGTCAGCCACTGGTGAGTTGGTTATCCTGTGAGAAAGATGAAGGCGAGTTTATGTCGACTACTCTTTTTACAAAACCTATAGAATGCCTCAAGAATGAGTCCTGAAACCTAAAATGAGCATTTTAGCACTTATTGTTATGTTGTTGTCTTGAAGTCAGTGGGTTGTTGGTTATATACCTGAAATATTGGTTAACACAAACACAAGATTTTTCATGTTACTCTACGACATAAAATATATATTCTGTTGTAATTTTTTTACGCTTTTACTCATCCTAAAAAGGTCCCTACTAGTCTGTAGCCGTGCTGCGTTTATAACTCAATTTTAACAAAAACTTTCAGGGAAAATGTTCATGAGATAAAGACTTAAAAGAGCTGTCCGAAGCTTAATGTTGGTGACACTGAAGTCATGCAACTGTTGTTCATTTGTAGTCCGTTATTATTATAAATTTAAATTCATTATAGCTGTATTTGAGATTATCATCATGATCAACAAATCTACTCAAAATCGATATTTTGCAGCAATCCAAAAGTAAATGGGAAATTCTACTTACGTTTTGTCGAGAGAAACAGGGTGATGCAAACTTACAAACATACATCACAGTGGCCACAACCGTCTATTGTCTAGTGAATGCAGTCTTTAAATGCTCATGGCGCCACCGTGTGGACACAGTTTGGAGATGCCAGAGAACGTTACTGACCTCCTTATGTTGTGCAGATGTTGACTTGAATTCATCCATGCATTTGTGAACTAGTTTATACAGTTGTCATAAAGCTTGTGCGTTATACAAGCGCTGTGCTGAACCTACCAAGTTTTGGAGCCGGTGAGGGTGAAGGTGCGACTGGACGGGTTGTACTTGGCCCTGGTCTCCATGCTGCCCGGGTCACTGCCGTGATTTGGTTCTGTCAGTCCGAAACAACCTAGCATCTCTCCTCGCGCTGCACAACACACAGACAACAGCGGGTGAATCTTCTTGAACAATACCTGAAGCCCAACATAAAGAATACAAACCATAACGATTTTTTTGCACATTTCCTGAATGTATGGCTATGGATTTAGCGGTCTCACCCAATCTGGGCAGGTATTTCTCCTTCTGCTCCTCGGTGCCGTAAGCGTTGATGGGGTGCATGACCAGCGAGGACTGCACGCTCATGACCGAGCGATAGCCGCTGTCCACTCGCTCCACCTCACGGGCGATGAGACCGTACGCCACGTAACTTGTGCCGGCGCAGCCGTAACCTTGATAGAGACGTGTGTGCCAGTGAAAGACTTACTCATACTGTATAGATGTTTAAGACAAGCTAGCAGCTATGCATAGGTAATATTTCTAATACAAAGTTGCGCGATACAGTGAAAAGACCCAAAGTGTCCCAAACACAGAGCATTGCAGAGATTTTTGTGTGTAGCGTGCATTTACTCTGAACTGAGGTGCTGGAAAAACTAATTTTGTGTAAATAACCATAATGTCGCGCTTTACTCTTAATATACGCAGTGCATATTGTATTAAGTCACGTATTCTGATGTTATTTCAACTAACCATGCAGACCTCCTCCATAGATAACTGATATATTGTGTGTACCTTTAATTGTGGGTCCCAAAACACCAAGTTCTCCCATCTCTGACACAATCTCACGGTGAAACACTAGTGGAGAACAAGAGACAGTTGGGTTAAGGGAAACAAAGCACCCTACACACACACCGTAGCCCGTTTTAGAAGTCCTATTGTAAACTATAAACTGTCCATGTGGTGTAAACGTAAACGCACCTTCATTTCTGTTGGCCATCAGGATGCGTGGCATGAGTTTCTCCTGGCAGTAGGTGCGAAAGGAGTCTCGAATCATGACCTCCTCCTCCGTCAGCAGACCTTCCAGCTCCAAAGCATCACGCCAGTTGAACTGCACTTTAGCTGAAGAGTACGTGACGTGTTATAAACAGTTAGCAACAGCCAGATCTTCGCCGGATTAGAGCATGAGTAAAACTGCAAATTGTTTAAACGTACGCGTTTTGGCCTGCTTCGTTTCACCAGACTTCTTGGCATCTGATAGAATAACGGAATGACACACCTGTGCATCTTTACAATGTTACGCATGTGGAAAAACTTGACATAAAAATCAGTTCACATTTAAATAGATCATTTACTCGCTCTAACGATAGGGTACTTTTTTATCACGCTATGTAATAATTTGCATATTATTATATGTAATAATAAAGACGTCAGTATTGATCTCTTCTTCAGAAGCCTTATATAACTGCAAAAGACTGTATCAGTTATGTTTAACGAAAAAATAATTTCAAGCTTGAGAAGACATGGTCATGTTCCACTGAGAAATAACTTTATACAGGCCTGAAGAGGTGTATGAGCGACATTATATCATTGTATATCTAGATGTGCTGTTGCTCTGACCCAGTGGAGAGGCCGCAGCAGTTTTCTGTGACCTGGAAGCTGTAAAGAGGACACATCTCTGGCTGTTCACAAGCAGACGACCAGCACTCCTCAATGCCATGACGAAGTGAGCCTCTGAAAAACAGATAAGGCATGTCACAGCGCTCGCAAAAGCAGGCATGCATTAAACATTGCCCTGCGTCAGCGTTAAATCTTTATTTGTACTAGGTTGGATTAAGCGGAACGCATTATAAAATTAATGCAATTAAAACAAAGCAAAAACTCAACGCTGTTTTAAATGACAGATTTGGAAACGCTCCTTCAGCTGGGAGAGTTTCAAGTCACTGTAAACAAATCCTCAAGTAGCTAATCTGCACGCATTAACATTAAAGCGCCGCAGGTATTAACGCGCGCAAACAGCCCACCGGCTAACAATGAACTCCGTTTTACTATCATGCACAACAGATAAGGACTTCTTGTACCTGTGGACACACTAGCAGACTTCTGTCGTACAGCGCAGAGGACGTTAGACAGGTGGGATTTTTTTACAGATTGACAGCGCGTGGAGACCGGAAGAGGAACACGAATACGAGAGAAGGAGAGTCCTGGGCGCCATTTTGAGTGTGGCGCTTAAGACCGTAGATATGGGAAAGAGTCTGGGTTTTGTGTGCGTCTGTTTGGTCCGTTTATTCAATACGATTTCAATTCACATATCATTTTTTACAAGTGAAAAAAAAAAATATATATATATATATATATATATATATATATATATATATATATATATATATATATATATATATATATATATATATATATATATATATATATATTCAGATGATCCAGGTGAAAATCATCAAAAATGGCAGTGGCTGGGAATGCTGGAAAGAGTTATATAACACATAAATGTTGCACATTTTCACAGAAGCTGCACTTTTTGAGTGCGACTGTTTTTACATGTAGTACGACAACACGGATTCCCTGAATATAAACAAGCAAACAAGTCGAAAATATCAACGTTCAAAATTAAGCGTAAAGCATTCGAGGCAGCAAAAGGCTGAAAAGCGAAATGTATTAAATATTGGCCTCCAACAAATACATAAGCGAAATTATGAAAACAAACGAACAGAAAAAGGCTTTGTCAGCGTCTTTAATACTCCCAGCCCATTTCCAAAGCCAGCCTGTGTAAACTGATGAGGAAATCTGGGAACTCATCAATCATCTTCTCTTCGTAGAACTCTTTTTCCCTGTTGTAAACAAATTAAAAGACTCAAGATATTATATAAAACAATAAAAAGCGTGCAGAAACTACTGGAGGTTTTTGCTGTTAAATTTTACTTTTCTACACCTACCGGTGTCCCAGTGCATTGCGCAAATGCCGTAACAGGCCAAGCAAGTCATTGGGAAGATTTTTTCCAATTTTTGTCCATGTCTTAGGAGCCTGCAATTGTAAAGTTAGGGTCTTAGGCCTGGAAATCTCAGTGCTGCAAAAACAATACAACTACGTTTTTAGAACCTTGTTCTCAAACTCAGTTCTTCAACACCAAAATTGTTTACAATAATAAAAAAAAATCTTTATAAAAAACATTTAAATCTGAAAAATTACTATAATATTAAATAATAACGGAAAAATTGCTATGTTGCGACTGAACGTACATGTTTAATATTTGCTATATTTTCCTATGTGTATCTTGTGTGATTCCATGCTGCCATTTTATCTAATTTGCAAGTGATTTATAAATTTGTAAGATGCACAGATGTAGATATCGACAACAATAGAAGTGGTAGTTAACGTATCCTCCCCCTTTGAAATTTAATAAGACTGATGTTTATTTTGCAATACTAAATATGCATGATTAGGAGCACTTTATTAGACTACTCAGCTTTGATTTTCCCCTCCATCTGAACATAAGAGACAACCCTACAACCCAACCTGGAGCCACTAGTACTACCTAATACCTACCTAGTTGTGCTGTGCTGTTAAGACTGATTTATACCTCTGTTTTAGACCTACGCTGTAGCCTTTAAGCCTTTAAGTGGTGCATCATTTTTAATGTATACTTTCGCATCGATGTCCATGTTGCCGTGCAGTCCAGAGCTATATACATGCATTATTCATTATTCACTAGTCTGCCGGGTCTACAGGCATGCTGCTGGCGTAACCCACGGTGTCCGGCAAAAGCCGAAGACAAAGCAGCAAATAGGAGAAGCATCAGCCACGACACTCGCAAATATTAAAGAACGGATCATTGAACGGAAATCGGCAGAACAACATTGCACAAAATACATGTTGAGCATGAGGCGTAGGTTTGACGTGGAAGTCTAAATCAGCCTTTAATTGTACAAACTCACCACGTAACTGAACCAATCGGCAATTTAGCGAGGAGAGGGAAATGAATCCCTTACGTTTAGGCGAGGAAGTCACCGCTCACCTTCGTCTTCCAGTCAGAAAATGTTTTCCCCTCCGAGTATTTCTGTACAGTCTCAAAAAGCTTTTCTTTGCATCCGTAGTTCTTGTATTCCTGGACTTCCTCTTTATTACCCAGATAGTGAAGAACCTCTCTTATCCTTAAGGAAAAACAAGATTTCAACGCATGCATTTAGCAGATTAAGGTATAAGATAATTGAGTTATTATAAAGCTTGCAACACAAAGTAAAGAGTAAATGCTAGCTAGACGGGGAGAGGTTAAAGACATTGTTTTAGGATAAAATCACGAGTTTTCAGCTGAAGGTGAAGAGTAGGATAATAGTGAAGAAACACCTCACAGTTTCATTTAACTGCCACTTTCAGTGGTAAAAGCAAGAATAATGCGCTAATCAATTCTTTCCAAGCAACGAACATTGATTTATAATTTACCGTTTATCGTCCCAGAAATGAGGGTGATTCAGGACATCGTCGACGTTCGGTCTCTCAGATTGGTTTTTGTTGATCATCCAGTCTACGAGATCCGTTGCTGTGCCGTCTTTGACATCATCACAAACGCGCTTCCCTTCTAAAATGTTGGCCTCACGTGAGATGCCGTTACCAAAAGGATGTTTCCCGTCCGAGAGGATGTAATACGTCAGCATCCCCGCTACCTACAATAAATGCACAGTACTAACCGCCGGCCACGGTCAGAGTGGGAAAAGTTCACGAAATCACAAACACGAGCTCGGCTGATAATAAAATCCTCTCCTAGATTATCTCATGCTGGCGTGACCTGGTGTTTCACAAACCTGAATGTCTGAGCTCCGTTTGTAATGGGTTTTGAGCTCGGTACTGCCCTGCTCGAACTGCTCCAGGATCTCCGTTGCCTCCCAGCCTTGCGTGCCGGCTCTGTCAGTATACACTGTGGTTTTCCCCTCCTCCAGTTTGCGACTTATGCCGAAGTCTGCCAGCCTTGCCCTTTCTTCTTTGTCTAATAGAAGTAGGAGTGTTAGTTTCGAATACGCGTTGAACGTTGAAATCTGGATGAGGACCAGCAGCGGTGAATGATTTTTGGACCGTTGCAAGTCAAAAGCATAGACTGATTTATGTTAATCGGAGAAAAGAAAAAGTAATAACGTATATTTATACCTATCAAAACATTTCTAGGCTTTATATCACGGTGGACCACTCCGGCGCGGTGGAGAACCTGAAGGCCAAGGAGCATCTCCTTCACTATTCTCCTCAAAGTGGTCTCTTTTCTGTCCTTTTGCTCCGGCTGACGAAGATAATCCATGTAGCCCACCAGATCATATTCACAAAGCTGGTTTGCCAGATAGTAAAAATCTTTATCCTCTGCAAAGGTCATATACCTGACGATATTCTTGCTTTCAAGCTTTAAATCCTGCAAAAGCTTCAGCTCATTTTCGAAGTCTTTGTTGTTCCTTGGGTTCTTGGTTATTAGCTTAATGGCCACCTCGATACCGTCTTTTCTCATTCCGATATACACCTGCGTGCTGCCTCCTCCAAAGCCAATCATGTACTTCTCGTCTTTAAAAAAGTAAAGGCTGTCTACAATTTTAATGTTAGGCTCTCTTAAAAGCTCCTTTATTTTTGTGCTATGTCTTGTAGAGGATTCGTTCCTCCAGCTTATTCGCATGTCCTCGGTCATTTGTTGGATATCTTGCATCTCGGGTGTTTCTGTATTCTGAGAGCCAGATTCAGTTTCCAGCGTTTCCTCTGTCTGCATGGATATCCCTGGAAACCCTTGTTTAACTCCTACAAATAAATAAATGTTGATTATTTTACACTTATAAGAAGATATATAATTGACGATAATAAGCGGTCAGGCATATATTTATTTAATGTAAGTTAAACTTCAAAACGCAATTTAAAATAAAAACCGGGAGGCTTGTGACTGTCCCATTGACTGCCAAACTATTTTCACTGTCATAATCCAGAAAAGTACGAAAGACATTGTCAGAATAGAAATAGAATGAAGTCATTCAACAGTTTGTCTCCTTTGGTTCTGTCTCTGTCTTTCATAATTTTCTGTGCCAAGACGGCGGCAATTTTTTTGCCAGTCAATGGGACAGTGACAAGGTTTTAATCTAAAATATCTTAAATTGCGTTTAGGAGACAAGCTAAGCTTTAACAGGTTAGGAACGACATGGAGGAAAGTGGTTACTGACAAACGGCACCTTTATAAGGAAAAGATATTTAAAATCTCCGTAGCTTTTTTATTATTATTTATTTATTTGGTGGAGTAACCCTCTCAATTGCGCAACACACTATAATGCAGTACTACAGATAATAAAATAAATTAGTCATGCACAACATGAATATAAACATCTATTCGGAGCTAGAATGTCTCTCGTTGTTGTTCAAGATCTTAAAGCAGAAAAGGCTCGTTAACTGTGAGCAAATGATGTGCAGAACAAGCTGTCATGAATACGTAGCCCTTTTAAGAAAGTAAAATAGACATATAAACACTCTTATTAACCCGATAACGTTATTTAATGTACATGTAAACAATTCATTCGAATTCGTCAATGAGATGCAAAAAGTGACCCTTGAACTACTTTACAATGTACCGTTACGATAAAAGGAATGAGAAAATCTGCAGATCAATCTAGATGCTACTTGCAAGCTTCATTGTCTTCATTAGAATAAGTGGCATATCTCACAGAAAATCCCTGTCAGCTGTACTGTGAGATTTGCTCGTGAACTCCAGGCTTTAGAGGAGAAAAGGCTGCACTTACGGATTGGAGGTCTGGCGAGGAGGGAAGGACGGTGCGTGGCGGATGTGGAGAAAACGGGCATCTCCTCGGCAAACACCCCAGTCATGACCTGGATGAACCCGCACAGACCTGACCGAGGCTAACGGGCCAGGAGATAAAAGGGACATTAAAAACACAAGATGTGACGTGTTTCAAGTTTCTGATTTCATAGTGATATCAGTGAAGAAAAGCATCGAAATAGCTTAAAACGTTATCTTTTTTTATTAAATGGAGACACGAGTCGTAAAAATGTCCACTCGTGCAGGTATGGCAGGTAGATCTTGCCGTTGGAGTCGACGTGTCTGCTAGTTTTGATGATCATCTTACTGGTGGGCTTCACGAAACATATGGGAGGATTGTAGGGATACGTATCCAGCAGCCACAAGCACACGGGAATATTATAAACGCTCCCTGAAACAGGAAGACATGCGCGTGTGATTATGCTTCTTATAACGTTTCCTAAATGCTAGCTTCGCAATGCAACAGTTCTTTAACTCACCTCTGTAACAAACCGGAACGGTTCCTGCGAGGCTCATCAAGTCTCTGGACGATCCGTCGAGGAAGTCTGTGAAACAAACATCAGTTATCCATGGAAGGAATTACGTTAGACCTAGAAAACACAGAAACACTTACTGTACGCATCCATAACAGGTCTGAGGTCTTTGTAATTTAAAATGGTGTCTGTTATCTCTCTGACGGCGAGATCTCTGTGTCTATATTGCTGAAATAGAAAAAATAATACACTTATATGAATAACCCAACAAACTATTGTCTCCCTTATAAAGCCTTATCACAATGAAACGTATGAAAATGTATTGCATCAACATGACCTATCAAATATATTTAAATGTGCATGTAATAATAATTTGTTACGTACGTAAAAAAAGTTTACTTATGTTATTAAAGTTATTTTTAAAAACTACAATAATTATTTAGACTTTGAAATGTTAAAACAACATAGGAAATGTCCAAACTCCAGTACGGCAACCGTTTTAGTACGGCTTAAAATACAGAAAAATAATAGAAAATACAGAAAAATAACCTGCCTAATACAGTAGGTAAACTAACTTTTAAAGAAAAAAAATTTTATGTTTTACTTTGCAGCTAACTAAAATAAGCTGAATTACTACAATTAGCAAAAAAATTTATAAAAACCTAAAATAATAAATAAATGAAATAAAAACAAGGCTGCATAAAAATATTTGAAAACTATGACAAAATACTGATTTAAAAGAAATTCTATAATTACAATGAAAATGATAACATACATGTAATACTAAAATAACACTGTATATATGAAATATTTGGTACAATTTGCTTTTTTTTTTACAATTTACTTTTGTGTATAATTATCTTTACATTAAAAAGAATGAGATATTCTACAATAAACGATTGACGCCAAAACAATTATCTTTACGTAAAATAATATTCTTAACGTTCTAAAATATATTTTTATAATTCCTTTTCTTCTAAAGTCTAAACTTTATAAAAAAATATTTGTTCCCACTTTATATTAGGTGGCCTGAACTGCTATGTACTTGCATCAAAATGAGTTCATAATGTACTACAAAACACTCTTGAGTCAGCAATGTAAATATAAATGTAATTGCACAAATTAATTACAGATGTAATTACATACAGGTATTTTTATGAATATAATTACAATGTAACAACGTATATACAATAGGTTCATTGTACCAAATGATTAATTTGCATAGAAGTTAAGGCCACCTAATATAAAGTGGGATCAAATATTTATTTTTATATCCAGCGCATTTTATTTATCATGTTTTTTAATCAAGGTGACATCAAATTATTTAAATTAATAACACTGTTAAGTGTTATGCGTACCGATATTTGCTAATACTATTGATGAAAGTTATTATAAAGTGTTAAAATAACTTATTTTGACTCATCTTACGTGACAATCATCTCAGTACATCTCATATAAACTCAAATAACCTGAAAGAATAAACACCAAAAGGCACGGGACTGACCTTCAGCATCTTTTTTAAAGTTCTTTCCTCGACAGCAGCCATGATCTACTACACACACACCTGAGAAATACAAGAGTGAACGTAAAACAAATACAAGTTCAGGCCAAAACACTCCGACGAACCCTAAAGCGCTCGCACGAATGCAATGAAGACATGATTAGAATATGCAGGCTATGTACAGTAAATGTAGGTTGCATATGCCTGTATTCATACTCACCAACTAGCCTATATTATTAAATATTATACGTTTTAAAAATAATAATAACGTAAATAAAAAATATCGGTTATCGTAAATAAATAAAAAATATCTGAAAAACTGACATAATATTATTTAATTGTTTTTTTTATTATTTAAAAATGAATACAAGTCTAGAACATACATTATTTCTTTGTACCTTTTTCTACTGTTCATGCTTTCTATTTTACCCAAAGATTTAAATATACAGCAACAAATGCATTGCTCGTCGTTCACGAAAGACTATTTGATGATTTTAATGTCATATTTACGTAGCACCGAGCGACCCTGGTCTGCGCCTTTAAGTCTCAGTGAACGATAAAGGGATGTCCGGCGCTAAAAATCTCTTGCTGTATCTCTGCTACTAAACGTACTTTAACGTGGTTATCTCTGCCCAGCTTCGACCGACTCTTGCTTCACTTTGGGTGAGCTTTCAGTGTTGTTACCGGAAAGGACGGTCGGTCGATTATTCACACGCCGTTTCCGAAAAGTTGTGATCACTCTGCGGCGGGGACGCGCCTGGAAAAACGAGGGCGTCGCGGCGCGTGCTCGTGCTCGTCGCCTCCGGCGCAAAAATGAATCGCCTACATTAATACGGGGCATTAATAAAGTTCCCTCTATATTATAGAGAAGTGAAAGTGACGGTTCGGCTAGTTTCGGAAATTAGTAGCCTGTCGGTGCCGTTCACATATTCCAGTATCGATGTTTATCGAAATAGCGATGTTTTTGACAACACTTGCTTCTGACAGTGCTGCTAGTTGAAATAACGTACATTATTGTAATAGAATTAGAGTGTGGAAGAATTTACCTTGAATTTGTTTTCTCAACCGCCTTCTTTCTTTCCTTTTTTTTTTTAAATATATAGGAAGCACCGCTGCGTCCCTTTTCGCAAACTATCGGTTCTAAATAGTATTCGAAAATAGAATTAGTGTGTCTTAAATCGAGTAGGTTTAATAACGATCGCCGGATGCTCTACTTTCGGTTAGAATTGGAAGATCGATGCGCGCTCCGGCAAAGCAGTCCCCCCTGCGCAGAAATACTTCATTTATTCTTCACTTTCACTTTCACTTTAGTCATCACCTTCACTTTCTAGTCAGCAAACTACGGAGGGGTCCAGCCACGGATAACCTACCAAAGTAGACGCCACCTTTTGCGTTAGAAAAGGAGTACTTTGCTTCTACAGACGTGTAATAGTTTTTTTTTATTTTTTTATTTATGCATTGAACAACAGATACAAAATAATACAATAGGCAATACAAAGCCAGGGACACAAAGGAGAGGGATTAAATGAAAATATAAATAAAATAAGAGAAAAAGAAAGAATCGTATCGGTCTCAGCACACGATGCAACTACAGAAGAGTCGAGTTTTAAATAAGAAAATGTTGAAACCATTTGATTGTTTTTGAACGCCATGCTTCCGGTCTAATTGGATTCAATGATCTATGCTAAGCTATGCTAAAAGCGCTATATATAGATCGGCTGAATAGATTGTGAAATGATAAAACTGTTTATCTCTGAGGGAGTTGGAGAATGGAGAAAAGAGACCTAAACATTGAGCATTTGATGAGGGGAAAGAAACACTCATCTCATTCTCGATGTTTTATATCTCTTTTCAGATAGTTATTCCAAATAATTTCCAAACGAATGTGAAACGAGCATCATCATTTTTATTTTATAGTATAAAAACACGGCTGCACACATACACCACAATACGGTGACAGTGGAATTATGCCCTAGCATAAAAAATGTATAAAAAATACTCTATTTATTTTGAAACCTGTTTGATTTCCAGAAGACACACTCATTGACCGCTCTCTCTAAACATGTGAATAAAATGCTAATTTATGAAAACATCTGAATAGTTGATTTAAGCTTGATTTTATACCAATATCAAATCATAAATCATGACTTTCTGCTTCAGTTTTATTAAAGCAGAAAAATCTGAGTTACATTAAAAATGGTCCTGGCTTCTCCAAGTGTTACGGGTGCGTGTATCAGTCGAACAGTCCAACCCATATTAAAATAAAGCGAGTGCATCTATAATAAAACGTGCCTCACGTAGCTCTGGAGGTGAATGAAGGCCTACTGTAGTGAATCAGGCGTTTTTTGTAAGATAACCATACTTTAACTGTAAACACCGTTCTCTCAATTCTGCTGGCTGTCATATGATGGAGATGTGTTAGTCTCACGAGTCTCTTCACAGGAGCAAAGGAAGCAAACCAGCGTCAAAACCCTAGAACAGTTTTCTTTACAAATCCTTGGTTTGCGCTTCAGTGTTTCTCAACCCTGGTCCTGACACATTATGTACGTCTCCCTCATCTGAAAAACCCAATTCAGGTCCTGGAGTTTCTTCTAGCGAGCTCACGAGTTAAATCAGATGTGCCTAGGATTGGGAAAGACTGCTCTAATTCACGAACATCATTCTGTTTTCTTTTCTCTCCATGTTTGTCACCGATCACCCAACGTTGACGTCTTTTCGTGGGTATTACAGTCAGATAAATTGAGAGAAAAATGTTTATTACATTTGAAATACGGATATTTTTTTTTCACAAAAATGCATGCATTTGCTACAGGAGGCTTTTATTCATACCCTTGAAGTTTATTAGATGTAAGTGAGAACAGCGATTGAATTTGTCAACAAGAATGATGGATCCATCTGAAATAATGATCAAATAAAATGTTATGTCCAGCCGTAGCTCACTGACAAGCCAGTCAATTTCACACGCAGTGTTGTGGTGCATCTTCAATGCCTCCAGCTCAAGTCTTTAGCCACTCTGTGTAAACTGATGAAAAAGTCCGGGAACTGGTCAAAAATCTTCTTCTCCTCAAATTCCTTTCTGACATTTCTGTTAGAAACAAAACGATAGCGTGAATTCATTGCCAAGTCAAAAAAAAAAGCATTACAGTCACCAATGCATCAGTATTTCACGACCTATTTCCATGTCGATGAAAGCCAGCTGGAATGAGCAAAAAAGGTTTTTTTTCTCTCACTCACGCATGCACCAGTTTGTTGCGCAAAACGCGCAGCAGGCCAAGAATGTCTTCTGGGAGCTTTTTGTTAATGTCTGGCCATATTTCTGTGAGCTGCCAATAAAAAAAAAATACTATGTTTATGCACAGACTGTTAGCAGTTCTAACACGCCACTGAATGTTTCGTGTTTGGGTGTTTTACACTTTAACTCACCTGTGATTTCCAATTAGAAAAGCTTTTTCCTCTCGTGACCTCGTCTGCTGTGTTGAAGAGCTTCCAAAGATACTTTAAATCCACACCAACTATATTAAGGATGTCGTTTCTCCTAGAAGACAGAAACGAGCAAGCGATGCCATGCACACGATCCATATTTCATGCAAACTGTTATGCAAATATCATTTGTTCATTTAAATACGAAGAGTTTATTTGCAAAAATCATGTTTTTCATGTCATCGTGTTTTTTAACCTAGTCAAAACATCCCAACTACAGTCTGATTGAGATTAATTGGAATGCACAATGATGATTTTTGAGAATTTTAAAAAACGTTATCTTCTAAAAAGAGTTATCTTCTTTCGCAAATGAACTCTTTATATGCACTATTGGTCAAAGTTCAGAAATAATAATAATAATAATAATTCTTATAAGTCTTTTCTGATCACCAGGGTTGCTGCATTTGATAACTGTAATAGTGTGAATATTTGTCAACTTTTAATAACTGTTTTCTATTTTGATATATTTTAAAAACGATATTTATTCCAGTGATGCAACGCTAAATTACTCCAGTCTTTAGAGTCACAGAAATCAACCTTCAGATGTTATTCTAATGAGCTGATTTGCTGCTCAAGGTTTGTGGAATTCCTGATGCATTTCGTTTTGATTGTTTAAAAAACAGAAATCTTTTAAATGTTTGAAATAAAAATCTTTTGCGATATTATAAATGTTTTTACTGTCACTTTTAGTCGATTTAATGCATCCTTGTTGGATCCAAGTCTTAGGTCTTACCACAACATTTTAATGGTGTTTTATCAATGTTTCTATAAAAATATTAAGCACAGTGGTTTTTAATGTTGATAATAACTAATGTTTCTTAAGCAAGCAAATCAGAATGCTTCTGAAGGATCATGTGACACTGATGACTGAAATAATGATGCTAAAACATCATAATGTAAAAACATTTCACAATATTACTGTTTTTGTTATATTTGACCAAATGAGTGAAGCCAAAAGTGACTTCTTTCAGTAACTTACTTCTTTTCACTCTCTATTTTCAGTTCACCAAAGGCCTCATGAATGGTCAGTGTTCCTGCTGGGTCCGTTCCCTCTCTGTGCCCTTTTTCTTTGTAGAGTTTGTGAAGTTTTGCTAAAGTCTCATAGTTCTGGATTTCAGGCATGTCACCCAGCTTTCGAAGGACAGCATCTTTGCTGAAGGATATGAAAAAGTGCATTGGGCAGGTCATTCATCACAAGAGCGAACGTTCAGAAAGTGCACGTTTAACCCAGCATACGCTACATGCATGTTTCCGTGAAGTACGCTGCCGTGATAGTTCAATGAAAAATACTATTCTGTCACCATTTACTCACTTTCGTAATCTTTCAATCCGTAAAGACTTTCTTTTTTTAATAGAAGATGGTAATATTGAATATACCGGCACACATTATAATGGACCGAAACTAAATGAGGTTTCAAAATGGCATTATAAAAGTGATACGACTGAATGATATGAGTAAATAAGAACAGAACCGCATTACTTGGATGAACTATTCCTTTATGATTCTCAGACTCACAGCTCGAGATAGACGCCGACCTAAAGAGTCCAAAATCTAGAAACAAGATCCTGGCAGAGACTCAGAGGAAAGTCAAGAGTTATCTCAGGCAAGAACAGCATCGGAAGAACTGGAAATAAACAGAAGAAGCTATCTCAAGCAAGCAAGATGAAAGGAGATTGTGTGTAAAGAAGTGCTCTTAGAAGCAGTCGTAATCAAGAACTGTAAAATGTTCCTTTAAGGCCCCGATATACTTCAAACAAACGTCTTTTTCATTCTTCGTTTGAGGGCAAAAAGAGAAGTTAGAAAAGGCTGATGGTAAACTGAATATTCTGAACAAACTCCAAAAGGTTTGCTCTGGTGAGCCGATTCGAACTCCAAAATAAACCGCCTGATTTTATTCGAAATGGCGTCGTTTCAGTTCGTTCTTTGATTTCGTTTGAAGTATATGGAGGCCTTTAGGGAGATTAATCAGATACATACTAGATTCACAGTGATAAAAACGTCTATTAAATATAATTTCTTATTCACCTGTCATCATCCCAGAAATAAGGATGTCGTAGGACCTCGTCAATGGTCAGTCTCTCTGATGGGTCTTTGTTGATCATCCATTCTATGAGATCCTTTGCTACTATATCTTGTAAACCTTCAAGAGAGTGCAGCCCTTTCTTGATGTTCTCCTCGCGATCCTTTGCGTCCTTTGTGTCCTTTGCGTCAAAGGGATGTTTCCCACCAGAGAGGATGTAGTACACCAACATCCCAGCAACCTGGAATAAACAGAGCAGACCGTGAAACTCAACAGTTTCAGAGCTCAAAGTCTTTTATTTATTCTACCTAAAAGAGAAGGCTGGTCCAGACCGGGCTAAAACACGCTCTCTGTCCAGATGCGGTAATATTTGGATAATGCAGATACAAACGAGCGCTGTGTCTGTCACATGACTCTGGTCCTCCTTCGAGTTTGAACTGAAGCTCGTGAGTTTTCTGATAAAAATAGTGTGTTTTTTGAGCCAAATACACAAAATAACGATCTTTAAAATAGCATCAATTGACTCCTAAAATAAAGAAATGGCATTTTCTTCGACTGTTCATTTGGTGGAGTGATTCTGCCATTATTTATTTAACTTCATACACTTTCTTGTATTAAAAACCCAAATTATGAATTTTTGCAATAATATTCTGGTTGCTCTTTGCTCTTTTACAAATGGTACCTGTAAAGAAATCCACGCTTTTGTTTAGCAGGGAGGAATTAAATTTGTCGAAACTGGCACCAATGACTCCGAAATTGTCAGATTTCTATTTAAAAAAAATTAAAATAAAAATTGTTCTTTTGAACTTTCTAGTAAGCAAAGAAAACCAAAAGCTTGAGAAAACTGCATCATGGTTTCCACAAAAATATAAAGCAGCAACTGTTTTCAACATTGATGATGTTAAATGTTTCTTAAATTCACCTTTGCTATTATAATAAAGTATTTTAATATAAAAAAAGTGTAGATTTTTGTAAAAATTACCATTATTTTTACAGATTTGTTTTAGCAAATAAATGCAGCTTTGATGTTTTAAATCTTTAAAAAAACCCATACATATACTGTTATTAAGATTTTCAGATAACAGCAAATTCAATTTCACCTTCCGCTACCTTTGCGGATAAAAGCATGATATCTCACCGACCTGGATGTCTGAGGTCTTCTTGTAACCCGTTCCTTGATTCAGGATCTCCGTGGCCTCCCATCCTTGCGTGCCAGCTCTAGCAGTATGCACTGTGCTTCTGCCCTCCTCCAGTTTGCGACTTAAGCCAAAGTCGGCCAGCCTGGCATTTTTTCCTGAATCTGTTGAGAGTTTTTAAGTCACACGCGATCTTGAATTAATACAAAGTCTCTGCGTTCCTCCTAAACCCCCGAAAGCAGTAAACAAAACCAATTCGAATACCTATCAAAACATTCCCAGGCTTTATATCGCGGTGTATCACTCCGGCGTGGTGAAGGACCTGAAGGCCAAGGAGAATCTCCTTCACTACTTTCCTCAAAGCCGCGTCTTTGCCCTCTTGCTCTTCCTGAAGAAGATTTTTCATGTAATCCTCCATATCGTATTCGCAAAGCTGCAGCGCGAGATAATAAAAGTCCTCATCCTCCGCTAAGTCCACATACCTGACGATATTCTTACTCTCCAGATTTAAATCCCGCAGATGCTTTAGTTCGTTCTCGAACTCTTTGCTTTTCCGTTGGTCCTTGGTTATCCGTTTGATGGCCACCTCAGTGCCGTCTTCCTTCAGGCCAAGATAAACCGTGCCACTTCCTCCACAGCCAATGATGTACAGACGTGGACAAAATTGTTGGTACCCTTTGGTCAATGAAAGAAAAAGTCACAATGGTCACAGAAATAACTGTTATCTGACAAAAGTAATAATAAATAAAAATTCTATAAATGTTAACCAATGAAAGTCAGACATTGTTTTTCAACCATGCTTCAACAGAATTATTTAAAAAAATAAACTCACGAAACAGGCATGGACAAAAATGATGGTACCCCTAGAAAACACTGAAAATAATGTGACCAAAGGGACATGTTAATTCAAGGTGTGTCCACTAATTAGCATCACAGGTGTCTACAACCTTGTAATCAGCCATTGGGCCTATATATATGGCTCCAGGTAATCACTGTGTTGTTTGGTGATATGGTGTGTACCACACTCGACATGGACCAGAGGAAGCAAAGGAAAGAGTTGTCTCAAGAGATCAGAAAGAAAATTATAGACAAGCATGTTAAAGGTAAAGGCTATAAGACCATCTCCAAGCAACTAGATGTTCCTGTGACTACAGTTGCACATATTATTCAGAAGTTTAAGATCCATGGGACTGTAGCCAACCTCCTGGACGTGGCCGCAGGAGGAAAATTGATGACAAATCTAAGAGACGGATAATCCGAATGGTAACAAAAGAGCCTAGAAAGACTTCTAAAGAGATTCAAGGTGAACTTCATGCTCAAGGAACATCAGTGTCAGATCGCACCATCCGTCGTTGTTTGAGCCAAAGTGGACTACATGGGAGACGACCAAGGAGGACACCATTGTTGAAAACGAATCATAAAAAGCAAGACTGGAATATGCCAAACTACATGTTGACAAGCCACAAAGCTTCTGGGAGAATGTCCTGTGGACAGATGAGACAAAAATCGAAGTTTTTGCCAAGGCACATCAGCTGTATGTTCACAGACGAAAAAATGAAGCATATCAAGAAAAGAACACTGTCCCTACTGTGAAACATGGAGGAGGCTCTGTTATGTTCTGGGGCTGCTTTGCTGCGCCTGGCACAGGGTGTCTTGAATCTGTGCAGGGTACAATGAAATCTCAAGACTATCAAGGAATTCTAGAGAGAAATGTACTAGCCAGTGTCAGAAAGCTTGGTCTCAGTCGCAGGTCATGGGTCTTGCAACAGGACAATGACCCAAAACACACCGCTAAAAACACCCAAGAATGGCTAAGAGGAAAAAATTGGACTATTGTAAAGTGGCCTTCTATGAGCCCTGACCTCAATCCTATTGAGCATCTTTGGAAGGAGCTGAAACATGCAGTCTGGAAAAGGCACCCTTCAAACCGGACACAACTGGAGCAGTTTGCTCATGAGGAGTGGGCCAAAATACCTGCTGAGAGGTGCAGAAGTCTCATTGACAGTTACAGGAAGCGTTTGATTGCAGTGATTGCCTCAAAAGGTTGCGCAACAAAATATTAAGTTAGGGGTACCATCATTTTTGTCCAGGTCTGTTTCATGAGTTTATTTTTTTTTAATAATTCTGTTGAAGCATGGTTGAAAAACAATGTCTGACTTTCATTGGTTAACATTTATAGAATTTTATTTATTATTACTTTTGTCAGATTAAAGTTATTTCTGTGACCATTGTGAGTTTTTCTTTCATTGACCAAAGGGTACCAACAATTTTGTCCACGTCTGTATTTATTACTTTTAGAAAAGTAGAGGTTCCCGACTTTTTTCCTGCAGGAGTCGTTCTTGAGCTCCTCTATGTTACTTCTGTACTTTATGGAGGATGGGTTCCACCTGGTGATATCGATCCCAGCCTGCTCCTCTTCATCTTCTGCTCTTTGACGGCGAGACCCGGTTAGCTGTTTTTTATCGTCCGTCTGCGAGGGCGATCCTGCAAAATCCACTCATGATGAAAGCTGAACATGCATAATGTTTAAGGATATTGCTTGCTTAATTTTCTCGCCTTACCCTCCAGTTCTCGAACGACATCAGGCACGATGTCCTTCAGTACTTCGTAAAACGCAGATTTCAGCGCAGGTCCTCCGGATTTCACAGCAATTACGAGCTCTCTCATTTGGGACTTTTTAGAAATTGCCTTTGTGATCTTCGAATACACTTCCCAGGTAAGAATACCGCTTTCGTATAGCTTATCGGTGATGGGCATCACGGACGTAACTCTCTGAAGGAGAGCTTCATAGTGCGCGTCCACGAACTCAGCGTCTGAGCAAACAGGAAATATCACTGCTTTTCTGGTTCGACAGCAATTTAAATCAATTCATACATTTTTTAATCTAAACAAATAAAGACTAACAGGTAATTAAATTACAAATATGTAACAAAAAGTATTTTATGCTCATCCGCAAGCCATGTGATCGTGAGAGATCTGTGTAAATGTGATTCCTGATTATTAAAACGTTTCTTTTCTGCCCAAATGTTTACAGCAAATCTCGAGAGTACTTAAAGGGGTCACTGATTACGATTTCACTTTTTCAAAACGTAGTTTTTTTTAATCTTTAGTCAGTGTTATGTTGCCGTCCGAGCACAAACGACGTCTGCAAAGCTGATGCTTAAAGATCCCTGCAGAGGCAGGTATTAAAGGGGTCATTATTGCAATAAACACGTGAGGTCTAGTGAATTCACTTTAAATGCTCATTTAAGATGTAAAAAGAAGTAAAAAGTAAAAAGAAAAAAGGAAAAAAAAACTTACGCCGGCGTTCCATTGTTTTCTACAGCTCCTGTGAAACTGCTAAGAAGAAGAAGAAAAAAGAGAGAATAATATTAACACACTGCTTTATATTAATTATCATATTCTTAATCAGTGATAATCACTCATTAATCATCAAATAGAACATTTTAACTGCTGAACTAGGGCACTTTTAAGTGTAAGTCTGGGGCAAGTTGCCACATACTGTAATTACTGTCAGTTAAATAGTGTATATATATATATATATAGAGAGAGAGAGAGAGAGAGAGAGAGAGAGAGAGAGAGAGAGAGAGAGAGACATACAGAGAGAGACACAGAGACAGAGAGAGAGACAGAGAGAGAGACATACAGAGAGAGACACAGAGACAGAGAGAGAGAGACACACACAGAGAGAGACACAGAGAGAGAGAGAGACACAGAGAGAGAGAGAGAGACACAGAGAGAGAGAGACATACAGAGAGAGAGAGAGAGACACAGAGAGAGAGAGACACAGAGACAGACATACAGAGAGAGAGAGAGACATACAGAGAGAGAGACTGTTTAATAGCAAGTTCCATTGTATGACATATCCCACAATGTTATTGCTATGCTATGTTTATTTACTATACTACAGTATAGATATGAACACGTCAACTTTTGTTATTTGAAATCGAAAGCAAATTAGTGACCAACAGCGCAGTCAGTCCCACAGGACGAGAATCCAGGAGCTAACAAACACCGCTGTCTGCCCCTCACGCAAGTTATAAACAGACGTGTGCATCACATACCTGTAGTTTGATCAAAAGTATTCGCGCAGAAGTCGGAACGTACTTCGCACTGATTGACGCGATGAGTGCGGAAGAGGAAAAGCGTGCAGCCAATCACGACCGAGGAGGAGAGAAAGTGGGCGTTTTTGACTTCGCGGGTGTTTTCAAAAACCGCACCTGTATAGTTTTACGAAATTGTGGTTAAAACAAAACGTCAAAGGCTTAACAGAGACAACCGCTTGATCAGCCCACGCAAACATTTCTCTATCGTGATTTTTTCCCCCGATTTGTTTACCTAAATATTTGAATGATTGATCTATTTAAAAACAACACATTTAGAGCCAGCATAATGAACTGCAAACTATTTAATTCGGGTTTGCTTCAAAATTACATCTCTTGGAAGGTATGTGAAGTCTTGGAAGAGTGTTTTAGCCTACATATACTGCCATGAGGATGAGTAAATGGTTAAAGAATTATATATTTTTTGCTTGATCCGTTCCATTATCACATAACATGTGATATTCAGAAGATAACCTCTTTCATTGTTTTTAAAAACCATTTGACTTTATACAAATAACACCATTTAGCATTTCAACATTGATTCGATGAATACAAACGAGCAAGCCAAAAATATCTATATCGACTATATCAAAAATAGGCCTTGAAATCATCTTCAGAAGTCTTGAACTGAAACCAATATCTTAATGTTTAAAACTGCATCAAGTACTAGAAACATCAGTATTCAACGTTGAAGCAGCAAAAGACTGACGTATGCCCACTATTTGTTATATTATATAAAAAAAATAGGATATAAGTACAATGGCTTATTTCTCTTTAAGTATTTAGTTCTAATTAATTAGTCTATTTACGAATGTTAAAGTTGCCCCCAAAATAAAATCGGTCATAATATCAGTGAATGTTCTGGTTGTCTGATCAGGCCTCCATGCCAGATAAACTAGATCCAGCCTGGGACACCAGAAAAAGAGAAATCAGCAAAGTAGTCTAATACCCAACACCTGTTGACAGAAAAAAGCCAAGAGCGATTATCAAAGGTTTATTGAACAATCTTAGTTGCAATGTTTTAATGCTCAGACTTCAACATTATACCAAACCGTTCCACAAAATCATCTCCTGAACCCAGCGTTTTCAATCAATTAGGGACTCAATGAACTAGGTAGATAAATGACTATAGCCATTATTATAAACGATTAAATTGAATAATAAAATGATTACATGATAAAAAGTTATAAATGAAACACACCACAAATGCATGATGCATCCTGTGCCTTACTGTTAAGTGAATTTCTAGGAAATAAAAATGCTAACTTTTTCTTTTTGCCGGTAGCATCTATCGCTACTTCTGTCCTGGCGCTCACAACGCTTGCCCACGTTCTCCATCAGTTACAGTCCCAGTCCACGTCCATAGCCAATCTGTGCAAGCTGACGTAGAAGTCCGAAAAACAGTCTAACATATCTTCTCGGAGCACCCTGTTAAAACCAAAATGCATAGAAATAGTAATGTGAGAAAATTCAAGGAACTGGACAGTTTGAATAGACCCAGTAGCTTCAAGCCATTACGTCTTCAGGTCATTTTGCATTGTGTTAAACTGAATTTGAATCAGCCTGATTTCAAAAACCGGTAGCTTTAAGTGAAAAATAACTTTAATAAATGAACAGAGAGATAACTGAGATCTGGATCGAAATACGCCTTACCCATGTATCAGTGTGTTGCGGTAAGTACGCAGCAGGCCAAATATGTCCTCCGGAAAATTGTTGTCAAAACTGATGCCTTTGCCTGAAAGCTGAAAATACAACGCAATCAGCAAACAATTACAAAATGATTGTGATCATAGGAATGTCACCGGCCTCAGATGACACACCAAAAGTATAACAATCAGGGAAGTATAGTGTTGTTGGATATTTCCACCCACCGTTGATTTCCAGTTACTAAACGATTTGTCTTTTGTGGCTTCCTTTGCTTTGTCGCACAGCTTAAGAAGACTTTCTAACTTCAGTTTCTGTGCCTCCTCCGTTTCTCCTAATATGGCAAGGACTGCAGTTTTCCTAAAGAAAAGAAAAGCGTTTAAAGTACTGAAGCAAAACAGAATAAAATTCGGATAATGGTAAAATAACGAACGCTTACGCAATGCAGCAATGATTGTTTTGGGTGCATTTACCTGCTTTTGTCCTTTTTATCAGTGAAGGTCTTTTCTACAGCTTCTCTTGCTGTTAGACGTACCTCAGCTTCCTTCGTTTTACAAACTTTTAAAATATCACTATAGTGCTGGACTTCAGGTCGATCGCCCAGTTTTTTCAGCGTGTCTTCTTTTCTGAATGAAACGGAAGGCGAACAACAGGCCTACATTTTAACACATTAATCGTACACACATCTGTATTTCACATTAGGGCATGAGCGCGTTTTATTTTCAGAGACAAAAAGGAAAGATAGAGAGCCCAAAATGTAGAAACAAGATTGTGGCAAAGAGCTGCTTTTGTCAGAGAATCGGGAAAGAACAGCATCTGAAAGCAAAAAAGAAATAAAAGCATGCTGCGGAGGAATAGGAATAGTGAAGAAACACCTTACACTTTCATTTATTTGTCACTTTCAGTGGCAGAAGCAAGAATAAGGAGCAAAATGACTTCTTTCTGAGGATCAAAGATTTGTTCTAATTTACCGTTTATCATCCCAGAAATAAGGGTGATTTAGGACCTGATCGATAGTCGGCCTGTCATCTTGATTTTTGTTAATCATCCACTCTATGAGATCCTTTGCGGCCTCATTCGTGATATCTGTGGTGTTGTATTTCCCTTCCGAAATGTTCGGCTCAAGGTAAATGCCTTCACCAAACGGATGTTTCCCGTCAAAGAGGATGTAACAGGTTAACATCCCTGCGACCTGATGCAAAAACAAAGTTATCCAGCAGGGAAAACCACACAGCGCTAGGCCGATAATAGATGCTCTTTTATTTAGACGGTCTCGGCGTGATCGTGGCTGCAGTGCGTTCGTGGTGTTTCACAAACCTGGATGTCTGAGCTCATTTTGTATGAGCTTTTGTCTTTCTGATTTATAATCTCCGTTGCCTCCCAGCCTTGTGTGCCGGCTCTGTCAGTATACACTGTGGTTTTCCCCTCCTCCAGTTTGCGACTTATGCCGAAGTCTGCCAGCCTTGCCCTTTCTTCTTTGTCTAATAGGAATAAACTAGAGTTTAGAATATACTGCATAAAACAGAAAAATGTAGCGTTACATCACTCGCTCACCAACGGATCCTCTGCAGTGAATGGGTGCCGTCAGAATCAGAGTTCAAAGCGCTGATGAAAAGCGTGTGAAGTGTATTTATCCCGGCGGCACCCATTCACTGCAGAGGAACCACTGATGCCGCTACATTCCTCCCAATCAACTTTAAAAATAATGTATATTTATACCTATCAAAACATTTCTAGGCTTTATATCACGGTGGACCACTCCGGCGCGGTGGAGAACCTGAAGGCCAAGGAGCATCTCCTTCACTATTCTCCTCAAAGTGGTCTCTTTTCTGTCCTTTTGCTCCGGCTGACGAAGATAATCCATGTAGCCCACCAGATCATATTCACAAAGCTGGTTTGCCAGATAGTAAAAATCTCTGTCTTCTTCAAAGGTCACATACCTGACGGTATGTGGGCTTTCAAGCTTTGAATCTTGTAAATGACTCAGTTCGATTTTTAAAGTCCTTGATGGTCTTCGGGTTCTTGGTTATTATTTTAACGGCCACCTCAAAGCCGTCTTCACGCACACCGATATACACTTGCGTGCCACTTCCTCCAGAGCCAAGCATGCACTTCTCATCTTTATAAAAGTAGAGCTTCCCTACTTTTTGTTTGTCAGTCTTTCTTAACAGGTTCTCTATCGTTGTACTATGTCTCGTACGAGATCTGTCTCTGTTCCACCAGGTGATCTGTTGGTCTTCAGTCCCCTGTTGGATATCCTCCATCTCTACTGTAGCATTTTGGGGATGAGCTTCAGTTTCCAGTACTCCTGATGAGGTCTGTGCAGATTCCCCTGCCACTGCCAAGTATTAAAAAATATATAATGCATGTTTATTTAAGTCAAATGCTCTATATCTTAGTACTTTTTGACAATTAAATTATAATTATGTAACTACACCAATTAATCAAAGACTTTAGCATCATGAACACAGTAAGCAGAAAAATTATGAACTACTAACAAAAGCGTGAACATACAGATCTAGAACCTGTGCCTTATGCACTCTCTCTCTCTCACCTTCTCGTTTAAGATCTTCAACCAGTAACAACTGGTTAACTTTGAGCAAATGATAAAAAGCAGATTTCGCTTTGTTGTCGTTCAGAGCGCTCAGTAGCACTCTCATTTTAGCCATAGTTGTAGAGGCTGCAAAAATATCTGAGTATGTTTCGTTGTGAATTATTTGAGCGGCTTTCAGTGAATCAGCAATGGGCATGACAACAGTAGTCCTTTGGACGAGCTGGGGACTGTAATGATCCACAAACTCAGCATCTGAAAGACAAACGACAGTTAAACGGGCACATATGGACAGTTTAAAGGGCAGTCCATATGTTGTAACTATATGATTTGCATTGTTTAGTTTAGTCAGGTTAAACTTGGGTTTTGAAGTGCCTGTTTAAAACTTACCCAGCTGCTCCATATTGTTTTTGGTTCGGTGTCCTTAAGTCTTATACAGAGAAAATCTAATCAAAAAGATGAAAGCGATAAAGGCACGATTAGAACATCCAGCCAGTCCACATACAATAAATGCACATATGTCCATATTCATGTAGGCCGCACCTCAGGAGTCAAGGCGATTGCCCCAAATCATTAACAAATCAAAATAATAATTATAAGTAACTATGAAAAATAATGCAAAAATGCGTTAAACGTGTATAGCAGTGGTTCCCAACCGGTGTGCCGCGGCACTAAGGGGTGCCGTGAGATCTTTTGAGGGTGCCGCCAAAATTTCAAAAAAAAAAATTTATTAAGGCAGAATCAGTGTAAACAGTATTCTCATATCATCTAGGACTAGGTATAAGGTGTTGTTGCATGCAAACTCTCGAAATGAAACAAATAAATAAATAATAATAAAAAAGCTACGGAGATTTTAAATATCTATTTCCTTATAAGGGTGCCGGGAACTTTTGAAAGACTTTCCAAGGGTGCCTCAAACAAGAAAAGGTTGGGAACCACTGGTGTATAGTGTCATGAACCGCGCCTCTGCGGCTCTCTCCGACGGAGAGTACCAGTTATCAGAACTGCAATTCCCATAATGCACTCGCCCTATCCTGATTGCCTGCCCAGGTGCACCTCGTTAATAAGACAGCTGTTTAAGCAGCAGCCGAGCGTTATTCCCACTACTGTTGTCTTCCTGTGTCTGACCTTGTCCTGTTGCCCGGTTATTCTGATTATTATCTGCCTTCCTCTGATTACGATTGTGCCTCGCCCGCGACATTCCTGTATCGTTTCCGACTTACTGCCTGTTTGACCACGCAAATGGACCCGGCCGCTAACGGCTCATCAATACAATATAGCCTATTAATAATTAATAAAGTTACCCGTATTGATGAAAAAATACTACGCTGACAACTTTCTTCCTTACTTGACAAGATTAATAAAAAGTTTAAAATAAAAGTTGCCTGAAATCTGTCAAAATCAGGACTGCGTTTTTCCTCTCGTTATTTTGTTACGAGGGTGGGGTAAAATTAGGGGAAATATATATTAACAAAAGGGAAACGTACAAATACCAGGATATTTTGTGCACCTCGGCAAATACAGAAAAGTACAGTTACACCCTCGCGGCGTGTTGAGAAATTTCAAGCATATTTACCTTGAACTTTTCTGCTCGGAGGGATATTTTTTTCTTTCGTAGCGATTCGATTCCCGTGTCGTTAAAATTCCCGCGTTAAATATCACAAAAGGGAGTTTTGACCGAGCTGACTCTTCCCCATCAGTCTCCTCAAACGCTGTTATGTAATTTACTTAAGACGTCTTTCTCTTTTTTCCATATATATTTTTGAATAGTTAGCCGCAGGTCACGTAAATGATTCTATTGGTCTTTCGATTCCAGGAGGACGTCCGGTGATTGGTTAAAACAACTGTCAATCAAAGCCCCCTAGGTTTCGACTCGAGCCTGCGGTTCAGTACAGTTTGTTGTGGACTGAAATGCTCGCTACGGCGTACTCCGCCACAGTTAGTAACTAAACGCCCAGCTGAAATGGACATGGAAGAGAAGCCAAAATACGGTGAGTTTATTCCTGGTTTGCATCTGCTGGTGTTTGTTGTTGTTAAACTTTGCGCGTTTCTTTTCCCAGATAACTAGCCCTTTCAGATTCACGTTTCCAAACAGAAACTGAAATCGCTTTAAATAACTTCAATAAACACCAGGTCGGCCGCGCGAGATGTTTTTAGCCGCACACGCCTTGTTAAATTGAAAGACTGCGGTGTTATATTGTTGGTGTTTTGTTAGTTAAGCCAACGCCTAAAGTCCCGTTATTAGCTTTGTCATCTCGTGTTTTGCAATTTCTTTGGAAGTATGTAGTGTGTTTATTATTCCTGAACAAACATCACTTCTCAACGCTTTTATGTGTTAACATGGTCATTTTTAGTTTTGTAAATGCAAATGGAAAATGCATGCTGTGCGTTTGGCTTACCTTCACGCTGTTATGTCCGAAATGTTAATGTGTTCGCATCATGCTGTTAGTGTACAGGTTTGTTCATGGATTCAACAATGAATACAATCACACCAAAGCCGTGGAAAACTGGGTACGACCACATACAGACACATGAAACTTCGCAGCTGTTGTGTGCATGAATATAACTCCTCAGACACAACATGGACAGCATTGAAAGGCTCTTTTGTTTTTGTTTTTTTAATGGTTTGCGTATGGTTTCTGTCCTCGAATTCAGTTTGAAACCAATGTTGCTTTAACAAGAATATTATTGCTTGTGTAATGGGTTAAAAACCAGTATCTGCAACAGCCATTTTATTTATTTTTTTTAATTTAATAATTTTTAATTATATATATATATATATATATATATATATATATATATATATATATATATATATATATATATATATATATATATATAATTTTTTTTTTTTTTTTTTTATAATTTAACTATTCCATATCTTCTCATAAGATATATAGCTCGTAACCCGAGTCATAGAGCAGCAGCCAGTCAAGGGAAGGCTGCTCTTACCATTTGCCGTGCATGTAATTAAAGGGTGGAATATAGGATGGCGCTTTTTAAAGATGTAAAATACGGCCTTAACCTCTTAATTTGAAACTGGTGTGTTTTTCTGAGCTGTACTTACGCGCTATTTCTGCTGCGGAGGGCCTGGGTTTGACTGCAGCTGTTTCAAATTAGGGAAGGGATAACTTTTTACATTCAGTGCCACTTCTCTAATAGTTCTCATGCAATGTTTGTCACCCGACTCTTGTTATGTTGCCTAATTGCAATGAGAATTGTGTGAGAAATGGCTAAATTAGTTTTTAAAGGATCCGTAGGCTTATGAATCCCCGTGCTGGTGTAATTTTTAGTGCAATTCTTGATGAGTAAATCCTACTTGGTACCTATTTTATATATTATATTATTAGTTTATTACAGTACTTTTTTTGAGCCTGGCTCTAATGAAATATAAATGAGCACTGAGAGCACATCCCTCATGTCTTGCACTGTAGGGTTATATTTAATGTTCTTGTATACTACTATGTTGAAGTTAACTCCTGTTGTAGTCAAGTTATGAAGAATTGATTACTTGCAGTGTTTTACCGAAAACCTCTGGGTTTTTCCTGAATTTATCAGCATATTGTGGTTTAGTTCATCAGAAACCAGACGTGAAATAGCAATGGCATTTCTATGCGTAACACATTTTTCTCTCAAATTAATCTGATATCATATCTCATTTGCACAGTGACTTTTAAAAGGTGTGAGCTCCATGTACTGTACCAGTTATTTGTCTTATCACGTTCAGTCAAGGAAATGGACTGCTGGTAGCAGCTTTCAATTCCATTAGCAAACCAAGAAAAGATGGAAGTGATATTGATCTGTTTGCTTCCTTTGCCTTTTTGTTCAGTACATATTTTAAGGGTTTTTCTTTGTACTTTGACAATGAAAATACAGGGAAACAATGTCCAAACTCATTATTATGCACTTATCTTTACTAAAACGAAGCCTTAATGAATGCAAATGATTTATTCACTGCTATTTTAATAACGCACCGCTGATTTAATTGTAATCCTCGGACACAAAATAAGTCCCTGAAGTCAATTGTTTCTTACAGAAATCCTATTAAGAAGTTATACGTAAAAAAATAGCCCTATTTTATTTCTTGATGTATAAAACAAGTTAATGTACTAATACAAATAAAAAACTTGAAACAAGTCTTAGTATTGTCTTAAAGGGATATTCCACCCCAAAATGAAACCCCATGTCGTTTCCAAACCCATAAAAGCTAGTTTGTCTTCAGAACAAAATTTAAGATATTTTAGATAGAAACCAAAAGTCTTGACTGCCAAGTAAACTGTCAATGCCCAGAAATGTATGAGAAACATAATCAGAATACTCAGTCTTCCATCAGCGGTTCAATCTGAACGTTACGAAGCAACTGGAATAGCATAATAAAATAAAAGTAATTACTTCATTCAGTTTGCGTTCAGAGGATATTCTCCAAAATGGCGCTATAATGCGGAGAGTCACAGAGGAGACGAAATATTGAACGAAGCAGCTGTTTTTTATTATTTTACAGGTTTGGCGCGAGATGGGCGTTAGTTTATTGATGCCAAAAATTTGCAAGCAGATTACAAGAGTCGTCACGGTGGGGCTGTGATTTACAATAATCTCACGTCACAAAAGAATAAAACCCAAGGTGTTTTTTAACCACTTATGGAGTTCTGTACATGGAAATGATATACCGTTAGCCTCAAACACATGTTTCCTCCTCCTCGTGTAAATCTCCTGCATGCAAAAGGCCAGAACATAACACTGACCGTGGCATCACAGTTGGGAACACTACGCCCCCCATTTGCATAAAGTATACCATAGAATAAATGTTATGTTCCTGTGCAGGGATAGGTTGGTGTCTGCATTCAGAAAGTCACGTAAAAGACAGAAAAAAACCTGTTCTATTAAAATAATGTGCGCCACTAAAGGGACGTGGTTAGCTTTCTATCAGTAACCTCTTACATTACAGTACATGAGATTTCTCTTCCCCCGAAAACAGTAAGTAGAGATGCCGAGGATGATGGCGAATTATTTTTAGATCCTGAGAACCACTGACAAGAATCTTATTAGTATAAACTTTTGAGAGTGTGTGTGTGTGTTTGTGTGATCGCGAATCTCTAAAGCTCTAAAGCAATCATGCAAACTAACTCAGAATAGAGTTCAGAGAGAACTGCGACGCATTTGGGAAATCGCAGAATTGGTCCATGAATCGCTTTACCGTGCCACCCCTAATACGATCTCATTCGGCAAATTTTTATTACACTATTTTTTTTTTTTGCCTGATTTTCACTCGCTTTCCATTTTCTCTGAATCTAAGTGCAGCTGAGCCGAAACGTTGTTTGCGTGTTTAGTTAAAAGATATATCTTTAATTATGTCACACTGATAAACTTGCGTTTAGCGTTATTAATCTTTGACCTATAAGAGCAGATCTATATATTTGTAGAGTTGAGTCGTTTCAGTCATGCTGCTATTGTGGATTAGGAAGCTTCAAAAGACACTTACGCGGCAAAGTTGCTTTGCAGCAAAATAACAAAATGAATGCAAATGGAGTTGCGCAAAAGTCATTGCCATAGCTCCTTTTCATCCAGCAGAGACAAAACGATGAGAAAAAGAGTTCAGAAAAGCCGAGCTTACAAAGAGCAAGTGATGGAAATCCAATATTTTCTTGCTTGAAAAGGGGTGTTTAGTTCAGCTTGAACCTGTTCTAGACAGGTTGAACCAGTTTTCGGTAGCAGGTTGGTTTCCAGCCTGAAATCAGGAAGTAACAGTCCGATAGTGGGCAGAAGATATATCGTATCATCAGATAAAGCAGTTAAACGTAAAGATGCCTGTGGAGGAAGGAGCAAAAAAGAGCGGTAAAGTCAATTGATGGTATCTTGTTTTGTATCAAATGCCTGTGGGGTGTTTTTGTTTTTGTTTTTTTTGACTTGTGGACAAACCCAATGAAGCTCTCATTGAGCAAGGGAAGTCCTGCTGTCGTGTGCTCTTTTATGAGGAATGAGATGACTGGGAGTGTTTCTGTGCAGTCAGCCTGGTGTCATGTCCAGACATTGATTCAAAGGGCTTCCCATAATCGGTGGGAAATCTCAGTGGCTGCTCTTCAGAGCGTTTTAGTTCCCCGAAGCTGCTTTTGGCTTTTATTCTGTTTGCATGCATTCGGACACTGCACACAACGCTGCATTAGCGTTATACTAGACGTCTGTCCATCGTCAAAATACCGTGGTCTGCCCGGGAACTAAAGCTCTCAGTGTTTGCATGCCTGTCTCGGAGGGTGTGGATGTTTACAGTCACACGCCACAGTAGAAATTCCCATGTCAGTATCTTCCCATTAAGTGGTGGGGATTTGCCTGCATTTTAGCAAGCAATGGTGGCAGTTTTTTAGGACGAAATAAATCTTTGAGTCCAAACTATCTTATAGTGTGTGTGTGTGTGTGTGTTTTCCACAATGGAGCAAAGATCTGCCTTTCAAGTTGAAGAAAAAAATAAAATAAATAAATTATTTATATATATATTTATTTATATATTTATTTATTTATTTATTTATTTTTTCCTTTTCATTCAAGTTGAAAGGCAGATCTTTGCTCCATTGTGGAAAATGTAAAAAAAATATAAAAAATATAACATCTTTTCTCTTAGTAATACATTTGATAATAGCTTTAGTTGGGATGCTTATGCAAATTTGTTCATTTATACAAGTCAGTAACTTCCTTAAAAATGTGAGCATCTCATTTTCTTTTTATTGTGAAACATAATTGTTCTTGCTGGGTTTTTTTTTTTTTTTTTTTTTTTTTTAAACTTGTTCTTCCATAGTAAGTACATTTAGTCTTAGATCATTATAATCCCAGTTAAAACAAATATGTAGCACCTCAATACATTTAGTTTAAACGCTAGGTTAATCACAGATATGCTCTAATTTATACTCCATTAGTCATTCTTCAATGCGTTTAATATATTGAGAACCAGAAAGACGTAGGTGCCATTTCACCAACTTTACAGGAGAGCCAGAGCAAAAATTCTATCATCATTTGATCTGACTTTTATGTATAGAAAATTTAAATCAGCACCCAGATTTGTACACTCACAGATGATGGTACTTTTGCAAGTAGAAAGAGCTCATTAAGAGCTTTCATTTGATATATATATCCATTTTTGCCAAAAAAAAGTCACTTATGCCCTTCTGGTTTATTAATAATAGAATAAAATTGGCCACAAACACCCACATTTCTGACTCTGTACCATGGTGCAGTTATTGTTACTATGGTTAATCTGTGGTAAATTATTTTGATTTGTAGATTTAAAAAAAAAATTGTATGTTGTTGGCAAACTATAATAAATTGCTTGCGATATTGCTCATTAATTCTCTTTGTGAGTAAAGTAGGTCATTTTATGTTAGTTGCTCAAGTCAGTCAAATGCATTTTGTTATTACGCGTGCTTTTCATTGCTGATTCATTCAGATTTTCTGTTCCAGTGGCAGAATTTTCCATCGAGTTGGAGTTTCCATGAAAACTCTATGGTTGGAGAACAAGAGCATTTGCACATCTGTTTTCGTTTATTTCTATTCGCACGATAGAAGACCAGTGGCTCCAAAAAGTGAACGAATTCAGGAAGTGCGTTTGGTTTCACAGTGGTTTAAAAACCTAACCTAACTCCACGGCTAAAACATAATAG
Organism: Puntigrus tetrazona; assembly: GCF_018831695.1. Taxonomy (NCBI): domain Eukaryota; kingdom Metazoa; phylum Chordata; class Actinopteri; order Cypriniformes; family Cyprinidae; genus Puntigrus; species Puntigrus tetrazona. The sequence continues at coordinate 5,545,279 of NC_056701.1, read as the reverse complement.
ACGTTGTTGTGAAATATTACCGTGAGCGTTTGCTTGTGCAGTCCTTTTTTTAATGAATGTCATTCAGATAGACGCATTGACATTAAGACATTTTGAGGTATGGCATAAACGTCCAGCTGACTCATTATTTGAGCTAAATTAAGTGAACAGGGCAGCTTGGTCACTTGTTTAGCACGTTTCTTACCATGTGACTAACTCATTTTAGAAGCATTCCCCCTGGCCCTAGACGTTAACTGACAAGCAGCAACAACTGAACTCTAATTAAAAGTAAAGAAAAGCTCTTCTTAGCTTACTCGACTTACGTTTGCCGTTCCATTCTGTGATGGGAGGATTCGTCCAAGGGCTGTAAAAGAGTTTTTCCAAAACGTTGCGTGGGATGATGTTATTTCAGGCACAGAACTAGAGTTGTGAATTGCTGATGGAAAGTGGGTGGTGTCCGAGTCACCACCAGAAGTGGAGGGTGTCGTCAAAGCCGCTGCACGTCGGGGTGGTTGCTAGGGTGTCTCTGGAGGTCGTTTGCTATGTTACGGATGCTCTCACGGACTCATTATGCTGGAATGTCATTTTCGAGACTCGTGCTGAAGAGAGTCCGGCAGATAAGCAGGGGTTACGCAAATATGTGCTTGATTGGGTAAACGGCCTGAAATGAAAGTTCACGGCCTATGCGTGAGACTCTTTAAGTTCAGTTGTATGTAATTTAGTTGTTCACTGTTGTTGTCACAGGAGAGCCCAAAAAATTCGACCCCAACTTCAAAGGACCCATCCATAACAGGTAAGAAATGACCTGATTTTTATGACATTGAAGCAGTCGTTAATCTAAAATGTTTTTTGCGTCAAGTTACTCATGTTCATTTCAAACCTGTATGACTTTTCTATGAAACTTCTGCTCATTGTTACCTACTATCAGGTATGAAGTGATACAGCAGATTCGTTTAATATACAAACCCAAATTCAACTTTATTTATAACATTTTGTTTTAGTTCCTTCCAAAAGTTTATTGGCGTCAGATCTGAAATCTTGTGCATCGGTCATTCTGTATATTTTCTGTAACTTTTAAAGCTGTCATGAAATCGAAAGTCAAAATGTTCTTAATATTTAAACCTATCAGAGGTCGCTCTACTAAAAGAGGTTGCGTTGTGGTGAAGTGGGCCGATCACTGCAGCAGGCATTTACTTTGATTTCTGCCACTTGTTTTTTATATAACATTTTTTTTAGTAACTATCCTCACGAACATAACGTAAACATTTAAATATCATGAACCCTTTAAATCACTTTGAAGCATGTTGTAACCGTCTGATTTTCTCTGCTCTACAGAGGATGCACAGACATTATTTGCTGTATCTTCTTCATCGTGGCCATAGTGGGCTATGTCGCGGTGGGAATACTGGGTGAGTTATAGAGAGACTGGGTGATGCGTAGCAATGATGCTTTACATTTTTGTGGTAGTGTTTATTGGTTTGTCTGTGACGTGTGTTTGTTAACGTCTATTAAAATGGTTTGAGAATTCCTGCCTCTCGTGTGAATAAAATACTCACCGTTTGCGTTTGTGTGTGTCAGCCTGGACCCACGGTGACCCGAGGAAGGTGATCTACCCTACAGACAGCATGGGACAGTACTGTGGCCAGGGTAAACTGGAGTAGGTGACCCCAAATTTAAGATCGTCATCACGTTTGTTGCTCCGTTCTGACGTCATGTAGCATTACCGAGTGTCATTTTTAACGATTTAGCCAAATCCTTTATGACCTTGAGGCAGATGACTAAGAGCGTCCCGACTTTTCCCCATGTCCCATGATATTTTGAATGAATTATGGGAAAGGTTCCCCGTTTGACATGGCTTTTTTCAGAACTCCAAACAATAAAAAAATATATATAATATTGCAAGGACTTCTAGGAATGCTTGGTTAGTCTGTGAATATTTTAATTGAAATATATCAGTATGAACCTCAATGAACTGAGAATTTTTTTTTGACGTGTGAAACAGGAAGCAGCCCTTGTTGTTCTACTTCAACATGATGAAGTGTGCCAGTCCCATGGTCCTCCTGGAGTTCCAGTGTCCCACGCCTCAGGTCCGTGTCCTGTCCAGTCCTTTCTCTCTGTGGCAATTGGACTGGCATGCTACTATGCTACCCCTATATATCAAGCATAGATTAATAATAATCTGTTCATGGGAATTTTCTGTACTATCATGTGCTTTTTTTTTCTTCATTTTAACAACACTGGCTTTCTTGATCGTAAACGGACAGCGTTTTTTAAAATTAATAATGCGTGTCTCAAATGAAAGCTCTTTCTACTGAAAGTACTGTCATCAATTACACGCACAAAGTTAGATCAAACTATGATTTAAAATGCTTGTTTTGGCTCTCATGTAAAGTTGGTCAAATGTCACTTTATGCCTTTCTGGTTCTCACCCCTCGAATGTTGTCGAATTTTTAGTATTGTTTTTGAATGGTCAAAGCCGTCACATCCCCAAGTTTATTTTCGTTCTGTGCGTAGGTGTGTGTAGAAAAATGTCCCGATCAGACTTTAACTCTGGTGACCGCCTTTCAAAAAACAAAAGACTGGGAATATTACAAAAGCTATTGCAGAGCAGACCCAGGGACTAAAGTAAGTTCATTTAAAATACATTTTTAGCTGTTGGTTATTTTTTTTAGTTCTATTGCAAACGTCTAATGACCGATCTAATGGTCTTCCTTTAAAGTCTGTGCCGCAAATTTTACAAGAAAAACTGTGCCCTGCATATCTGATTTCCAGCAAGCCATGTAAGCTTTTTTTTTATCATCACAATATTTACTGTATGGGAAATTCTTACAAATTTTTCATGACTCTGATTCTTAATCCTGTTGTTCTCTCTCTCTTAGTTTTGCAAAGATGTTTTCCATCTATAGGCAAAAAGGGGGATGTCATCACAGTGGGCGATCAAGAAACGTTTGATGATGGAAAGACAATAAGAGAAGCAAAAGACCTGTTGGCTGGCATGAAGTAAACACATTTATACTACACACACGTGCATGTGCAAGAAAATTAACAATTTGTGTGTCCGTACTGAAATTGCAGTGAGGTTCATGGGGTTATGTTTTATAAGTTCATATTCGTTTTGTCAATCAAAGGAATGCAACGGTAGTCATGGAAGGTCGTCAAGTTGCAATGAAGATCTTTGAGGATTACACAAAGTCTTGGTACTGGATTCTAATGTAAGTTTTTTTTTTATATTAAAATTTATATTTAAAAATATTTAGTTAATGTTTGAAGCAGTGTATATTACATATGTTCATATTTGATCATTAAAAATATATTTTTCATATTTCTGTGTGTGTGTGTGTGTGTATATATATATATATATATATATATATATATATATATATATATATATATATATATATATATATATATATATATATATATATATATATATATAATTTTTTTTTTTGATGATTTTGATTGTTATTATTATTATTTCAGTTTTAATGTGTATGTATATGTGTGTATATATATTAGTTTTTTATTTATTACATTTATTTTAAAGAATATTTTTAAGAGCTTTAGTCCCTGGTTTGAATATGTCTTCCTGTGACGGAGTATAAATCTGTTTCTCCGTGCAGTTGTTTGGTGATCGCTGTGGTGCTGAGTCTGATCTTCATCGTTCTCCTGCGTTTTCTGGCTGGAGTCATGGTCTGGGTCATGATCCTCATGGTCATCATTGTCGTTGCCTGTGGTATGGTATGGCTCTTACTCTTCAATACATCCCTCCTGTCCAGTGTATGTTAAACTGTATGATTGTCTGTTTCTTACCCAGGCATTGCTTACTGCAGCATAAAGTACGTTAATCTGAAGGACACGCCTGGTTCTAACATCACCCTGCAGCAGCTGGGCTTCCAGCCTGATTTCTCCGTGTACCTGCACATCAGACAGACCTGGCTGGCCTTCAGTGAGTCTGACCTTTACTGTTCCTCATATCTGAGATTTGTATTTATTTAAAAAAGGCTTTGAACTACACTCTGCAATTCCTAACACAAAATTGACGGAAGCCATTATCACGACGTGTGTCTTTTTAACTAGAGCCAGTGAGGAACCATCTCAAATGCACTAGCGGCACACTAAAAACTACCCTTAGCGTAGGGGCTTAGGCATTCTAGTGGCACTCCTTCTCGTAGTTGTGCTGCGGATTTAAATGTGAAAGTTAACTCGTGCTTCTCTCTGCAGTCATCATCTTGGCCATTTTGGAGTTCATCATCATCCTGCTCCTCATCTTCCTCAGGAACCGAATCAGGGTCGCTGTTGAGCTCATGAAGGAGGCCAGCAGGTGTGTGTGCTTTTGGGAATCCAAATAAAGACGTAAAGACATGATGGTTCCAGATTTTGTTTTGGGGATCCTACAAAATTTTAAAGACGTGATGCTTGTTTTACCTTTTTAAGTCGTGTTTGTTTTCTTCTCTTTCAGGGCTGTCGGTTATGTGATGTCTTCTCTGTTTTACCCTATTTTTACCTTCTTCCTCCTGACCATAGTCATCGCGTACTGGGGCATCACTGCAGTGTATCCTTGACTCAAGATGGACGCAGAAACATCAATCAGTTTTGGCACTATTAGACAGGAACTTGCATCTTACAGTCACTCATGTAATCTTAATTTTTTTTTTTTCAAAGGGCAAAAGTTGTCCTTGGTAGTAACTAAAACAAATATAAGTTGCATTGCAACTGTGCAATAGTAGTAATCTAATATTTTTTTTAAATACAGTATAACAAGTGTTTAACATAGTTGCCATAATCACACCAGTACTAGTCCTTAATCCTTCATCAGTTTCCTCTCTACCTCCAGTGAACCTGTTTATAAGGTTTTCAATGAAACCGTTTGTTCACATGCTAGACAAACCTGCAACCCTGAGGTGCGCAAATACATATCGTGTATAATCGTAGTGTTAAAATATTACACTGTGTATATACACACACACACACACACACACACACACACACACACACACACATATGTAATTTAATATTTTATTTTATGTTATTTTATTTGGGAAATGTAGTACTGTACCAAAGTGAATGATCCCTATTTTCTCATTTCTCCGACTCTTCCAGAACTACACTCTCTCTGCTATGAAGACAGACTGTCCGCAGTCCGAGTGCCTGTTTGCTTTCTATGGTGGGGAAACACCATATCACAAATACCTGATCTTGCTCCAGTTCTACAACGTCTTCCTGTTCTTCTGGTGTGCAAACTTTGTCACTGCTCTGGGTCAGATGACTCTGGCTGGGGCGTTTGCATCCTACTACTGGGCTCCTAACAAACCCGGTGACATGCCTGCATTCCCGCTGTGTTCCTCTCTGGGCAGATCCCTCAGGTATGGCTTTAGGAAAAAAATGTATGCAATGTGCTTGTAAGCTAAATTTGTACTTTGGCCCTAAGTTGAGATATTTGATGCATTTTGTCAACACACAGATATCACACAGGCTCTCTGGCGTTCGGTTCTCTCATCCTCGCCATCGTCCAGGTTATAAGGGTTCTGCTGGAGTATATTGACCACAAACTCAAGGGTAAGAGAAAAACATGAACGGATCAAAACTGGATCTCATCGGTTAATTAATGCAATGTGTTATAGAATATGTGCCTATAGTGACTGTTAAAGCATGTTATTCATGTAATAGAGTTATGGCAGTTTAATGTCTCACGGATTACTCTGCAGCCTTTTTTCCACATAAATAAATGAATAAAAGGACATGACATATTAATGTGAGTTGTTACTATAAGTAGTGATGTAATAACCTGGTTAATGTGCATTTAGTTGGACATTTTTGCCAAATAAACACTTTTAGGGTGATTAGAAAGCCTGCAGCTTCCTGTTTTGAGATGATACAGTACATTATCCATTCGTGCATCCCTCGTTTTGTACTATAATCGGTTTGAGTGTGAACTCTCGCTTTCTTTTGGTCACGCAGGAGCAGAGAATAAATTTGCCAAGTTCTTGTTGTGCTGTTTGAAATGCTGCTTCTGGTGCCTGGAGAAGTGCATCAAGTTCATAAACAGGAACGCGTATATTATGGTACGTGTTCTTCCGCTGCAACTTAAAGGAACGGTTCACCCAAAAGTGAAGCTTTGCTAAAAATATACTCACCTTCAGGCCATGCAAGATAGATGAGTTTGTTTCTTCAGCAGAACAGACTTGGAGGAACGTAGGATTACAGCACATGCTCACCAGTGTGTCCTCCGCAGTGAATGGGTGCCGTCAGAATGAGTCCGAACAGCTGATGAAAACGTAATAGTCCACAAGTAATCCATACCACTCCAGTCTGTCAATTACCGTCTTGTGAAGTGGAAAGTTGCACGTTTTTAAGAATCAAATCCATCAAGATATCCATCATCTCACACCAAAACCAACCCACTTTTTAAATGGTTTAAACTTGTAAAGTGCTTGATCTGTCAGTATTTCTATTCCAATTCAGATGACTTTATCAACTGAAGAAAGCTATTTTATAGATTAGCCATATGATGAATTCGTTTTTTTTACAAACAGCTTTTCACTCCACAAGATGTTAATTGATGGACAGGAGTTTTTTTGGATAGCTTTTGGATTATTGTTATCTTTTTGTCAGCTGTTTAAACTCTCATTCATGACGGCACCCATTCACTAAAGTGCTAGAGGAGCCAGTTTTCTATTAATTTTTCCCCCCCTGATGCCTACACTCGTGACTGCATATAATCCTAATCCGAATTGTTTTATTTTCTTTTTCTGCCACAGGTGGCCATATACGGTAAAAACTTCTGCCGGTCAGCACGTGATGCCTTCTTCCTCCTCATGAGAAATGTAATCAGGTGGGTGACGTCTTCAAACCGCAGGGCTGAGGGAATTGAAATTGAGCGCAGTATTTTAACGTTTACTTTGACTGTGCGATGCTCGTGTTGTGAAACACTAACAATGAAACTCACAACAGAAAAGAAGTGCATGCATTTGAGCACAGACCAATAATAAATTATTTTTTAAAAAGGCGAAGTGTAAGAAGACACCCAGTAAGTTTTATAAGCTGGTGTTGGAGTTTGATAGAGTTTTATAGATGTTTTCACTCATCACAGGGTGGTAGTCCTGGATAAAGTCACTGATTTCATCTTATTCCTTGGAAAACTCCTTATCGTGGGGCTTGTGGGTAAGTCTCCTTGTTCAGACCGGTTATATGACACTGAACTAAGCTTAATACTACTGACAAAGTTGAACTACATTTTGACGGAATACTTCAAGTGGCTTTCTCACGCCCCCTTTTTTCCCCACAGGGATCTTCGCTTTCTTTTTCTTCTCAGGACAGACAGATGCGTTTAAGGGCGCTGCACCCAGTCTCCATTACTACTGGGTTCCTATTTTGGTGAGTGACTATAAATGAAACCGAAAAAGCATTTGTCAAAATTGTAAATCCAAATAATGGCCATGCTACACACTCAGCCAGTGATTAGAGTTCAGGGTCAGTAAGATGTTGGTTTGGAAAGAAGTTTCCTGTGTTCACCAAGTTTGCATTTATTTGATTTACAAAATTCGGTAATATTGTGCAATATTTGTACAAATTTAAAAATAACTATTGAATAGTTTTCAGTGAATACATGTTAAAAGGTAATTAATTTCTGTGATGCAAAGCTGAACGTTTCTCCAGTCTTCAGTGCCATACAATCACAATTCTTTATTAAACAAGCATTTATTTGGATTAGAGGTTTTATGTTATTTGTTGAATAAAATCACTTACTTTCAAATAATAAACTAATCACTGAACAGCAGTGTATGCATGTGGGCTGCCTGGATTTATATACAGTTAAATAAAAGCTGTTTGTCTGAATATATATGTGTCTGTCTTTTCTCCAGACTGTGTTGGTGGGCACCTACCTCATTGCCCATGGGTTTTTCAGCGTTTACGCCATGTGTGTGGACACACTCTTCCTCTGCTTCTGTGAGTACTTGCCATTAATACACGTTTTATCCCCAGAAACCGCTAATAAGGCTATAAACATCAAGCCGTCAAAGTCAGCTTGGAAGTTGGTTAATTTGTGATCCTTTAAAAAAAAAAAAAAAAAAAAGGTTTAGTGTTGCATTTAGGTAAATACTGCCTCGGTTTCGGATGAAACTTCGTGTCACTAATGACCCGACTGACTCCTCATTGCGCATGGCAGTGCATGCAACTCAGTTTTAACCTCTTATGGAGGATTTAATCGGTTATGTAGCTATTCTGGTATGAGGTGTTTCTAATCTGTCTACGGTACCTGCTTAACTAAGGTGGGACTGAAATGCTTTTCTGTCTTTCGTCTCATAATAACTTGATTCTTTCTTTTTCTCTTTTTCCTTTGTATGGCTGTCCCTCAATCCCCCTCTTCGTTTCTCTTTGGGTTTTCTATTCAACATCTGTCCCCCACAAACCTAATTTCACATTTATCACACCTACACGATTCTTTGCTTGTCCCCCCTCTGGTGTCTTTTACATTACTAAACATCACTAACGCCACACGAAGGTGAAGATCTTGAGCGCAATGACGGCTCTGCAGCACGGCCGTATTGCATGACCACAGAGCTGTGCGACATCCTGATGAAGGACGCGGATGGGGCTCGGACGCCTGCTTCACGTGACCAGACGATGCAGCTGACCGCTCCCGACAAAACAGTGGATAACTGAAGGAAATTTGTAATTATATGTGGAAAATAATCATATTCAGTGCAATTTTTAGAGACCGAATGGCCATAAGGGTCAGTCATACTCGCGGTTCTTTGAGTCTTTTAATAAGGGAATAAATAGGCAGTCAGGGAAAACATAAAAATGCATTCACAAGCTATTTATTTTTAAATGAATTGGGATGTTAAATCGTAAAATGTTTACTTTATGATAAGGTTACATTTGTTAGCTTGCTTAAAGCTGCAGTTCATAAGTTTTGGCACCTTTCCGCCATCCACCGTAAGTTTGCAGACTTGTCTGTCTCCGTTCCAGTCTGGTGAGCTTATTTAGGAATCAGATTCTAGCCTACGTCTTGAAATATATGACCCAAATAAGAAACAAGTCTGCCATGTTTGTTCTGACCAAGCGGCGGTCTCTCTTGTGAAAGTGACAAAAACTGGCTCCAAAAGAGTCAGTCCTGTGTCCAACTTTACAGCAGAGAAAAATGTTTACAGCCTGGTTTTGGCCAGTGATGTAACAATCTGGTTGCTCATCACAGCAAATCGCAAACTATTATTGTTGTTAAACTTTTTATTTTTCTCAAATTATTAATGTTAATAACTTCGGCATTGCGTATAATGTTTTGTGATTTCGGTACAATCTCTAACTGTCATACCATTCACATTTCATATTAAGAAATCCTTTTAACCCGAAAAGCAAACTGTGCTCCCTTCGAACTGGTTCACTTTTAAAATACAAACCTTGCGTAAACAGACGCACATTTAAAACTTAATTTAATTCAAATGCGTTTCATGGAGGCACAGTCACTTTTGGATTGCTGTTTGCCATCAAAATGATTAAAATGAATTATTCTAGCTGCTGTGAGGAAAAGGCTTAATGATTTTTGGATAATTTTTAACCCAAAAAAGTTACAGACTGCAGCTTTAACCGCTTGATCACATTAACCAACTATAAAAAATGCCTCCAAAGCATTTCTTTATTAGAACAATGTTAAGACCAACAAACTAATACTCATTGAAATCAATTTTAATATGTGAACATTAATAAACATCAACTTAAAACGAACGTTAACAAAGATTAAGTGATTCTCTAACAAATGTAACTCGCTGGTTTACCTCAATTCATTTAGAAACTTGCGTAACTTTATTGTCAAGTGTATTAAAACTGTAAAATAACGCATGATGAAAAGTGTTTTTATCAAAGTTGCACTTATGGACAGTATGAATGTGTATTAAGAAAGCAAGCAGATAAGGTCAGTGTTGATTTCATGTTCATTTTTAAGTGAGTGCCTTCTGCTTTTGCGTGTTCATCTGCTCAGCGGCACAACTTGTTAGTTGAAAAGGATGTATTGTTTTTATACAATCGTTTGGCTGTTTTACGTCAAAGTTTTAGATTTTTGGTGTTTTAGTTGTCTGCGCTGTCAGATGAGCAATGCATTTTGTCCTTTTTGAGTTCTGTCATGGACAAACATCTCAAATTAAGAGCAACACCAATGCTGCTATTGATCTAAGTGTCACGCAGCTGACATCAATGCTGCATTTCCTCCGGTTTTTAAGCCGTAGCTTTGAATGCACTTTAAGGTTGTCTGTTGTTTTTGGTAGCAATTTTCAACCTACGTACTTTGGGTAAACACCTTGTTGCCTTCTTGGGAAGCCTTTAACTTTTGTCTTCTGTCTTTTCACTATCTCTTAGGTGGTTTGCTGCTTAATGCGACAGTCTTTGTTTTTAAGTCTTTAATAAATTATGCCAAAAGATGCATTTGTTATTTAGGTCTGACTCGTGTTTGTTGAGCGCATGCATGCCACTTTCCATTCCTCTAGTGTGCTAGCTAAAGGTAAGCCACGGGTTTGTTCCTCAACATCTCTTTTCGCATTTATCACAGTGGAGGACCTGGAGAGGAACGACGGCAGCCCAGAACGACCCTATCTGATGTCTGAGAACCTTCTCAATGTTTTGAAGAAGAAGAACCAGGCTAACTAGCCCTCAGTGATGGTCAGGGTTATATACGTGTGCCTGAAGCCATTTTCATTGCCGTATTTTCCATGCCTTAGAGATCCAGACAGTCCTGCTAATTATGAAGCGCATCAGTGATTGACCTGAGCATCTCAGCCATATGTTAGGATTTAAAACGAGGTCAAATACCACCCCCAGAGGTCTTTAGTTTTATTGAACGACATTTTCATTTAGCGTAGTCTTTATATTTATGTTTTTTATGACAACACCGTGTTGTCTATTGTGCTGTAGGACAAGTTTGTAAAAAAACGTTTTCTTTGAGCGCAGAATCGATCGTAAACAATGCTTAGCTTTGGTTATCCGTTAATTTCCAGATTATGGCCCTGTGTATATTGTGATGAGAAGTGCCTGTGTGTAGCCTAGGTTAAAAAAACTGTATAAGACTCGACTTTAACCGTGTTTTTAAGTTTATTCAAGTGTTTTAAGTGTTTTGTTACAAGTTGGTACGCCTCAATAAATGGTAAATAAAAACTTTTCTACAATACTTGTGTAAAACATTTTTATTAGACTTTAAATTGGTGTAAAGGTTTTTCGTAAGACATTGAGGACTGAGCACATTTAATGTTTCCTTTAGCACGCGCGTAAAGTTTAGCCTAATAGCTAGCCTCTTTTTTTATGTATACGTATTTATAAACTGTGCAATACGTCCAAGTCATTCGCTTGCAGTTAATTACATTTTTTACAAAGACTGTTGTTTCGTATTATTTTAATGCAATATTGTATTTCTAAACGTAGCTATATAAATCCACATTTTTAATCTAGATATTTATATAAAACGTTTACATTTCCAGTCACCCCCAAGATGGCGCTGTTGACCAAATACACAGAAGTCAATATGTTTTTGCAGATCTGTGGCAATTAAACAGTCGACTTTTAACTGACTTTTAATTAAGTGTTTAACATGAGCTTTCTCCTGATAATGAGTATTTCATAAAATATTTTACTTTAGCCTTTTTCATAGGGCTAATCACGATTTCTACAGTTTCTCTGTGTCTTGTTTTCCAAATTTAGGACATTTTTCCATATAACCTGCGGTGCATTGTCTAAAAATGCTACAAATACACTAGCATACAGACACGGTCTTTAAAGGAACAGTTCATCTAATGTTTTTAGCGGCTGTTTGGTGCGATGAATGCTAACGCTAATGCTAATTTTCCTCCAAATCTGTTCTGACCAATAAGCCAACTCCTCTACGTCTTGGATGATCTGAGGGGGAAAACATTTTTCTGCAAGGTTGGCACATAAACTAAATTTAATCTCCCCGGCAGTACATGACTTTTTACTTTATTGTATGTACAGAGGTTCTGGGCAGAAATTGATATTGACACAGGCAGAAAACAGAATTAACAATATACACACACATCACCCTAGTGGGGAAAAAAGTGAAATAAGTGCCTATACACACACTAACCCACAAAATGTACCTCACTTAAGAATTAATTTTATTGTTTCATACACCTGCCAAACTCTATGGAGAGACTTCAATATAGGGTGAGCTATAATTCACTATATTTTACAGTTTGCAAGATATCTTGATCTCTTATGAAACTGTTATTGTCGTGGATGGTCTGTCTAAACAGACATTTAAATATTCGCCAAAAT